>NW_026869055.1:134557-410684 GCF_020745735.1 Hemiscyllium ocellatum
GAGATGTAGCAATACAGAAAAACAGGCGGAGAAAGGGAGCTATCTTACCTTTAACTCTTCTCTCACAGGATGCATGAAGCTGGTCAGGGCAACATGTTATGCAGATCTTGAACTGAGTGGCTGGTTCAACTGTCCACAGTACTGGAAAGAGTAAAACGCATAGCTTTGGGTTTGTAGTGTTACATCACTGGATAAATTTCCGGTTTAATTAAAACAGCAACAGAGAAAAGATTTATCCCATGCAGTAATCTGTGATAATTCTAGAGTCCAAGTCTATTTAAAGTAAACAATAACAACTTTATTTCTTAAAGTATATACAGAGATAATAAACGAACGACTATTTACAACTTCTTCCTCTAACCTGTCTTTCAACTTTCCCCTCCACAATACTAGGCCGATAAGACTCCTAATTAAGATATACAAAACAAAACTGCTTATCTCAAAACACAGGAAGCTTTTGGTTCTTCTCCATTTTCCTGTCTTCTTTTTTCTTGGGGACTCTGCTTCACCAGTTAAAGGTACTTATAGGAAAGCTTTTTTCAGGCAGTCTTGTTTGTATGTGTAGCTTGGCCGTTCTTCTCTCAATTTTTCAATTTTCACGGTCTTGTACCACCAAACTATTGGATGTATCATTGGCTGTTAAGATTGTCAATATAATAATTGCAACTTGGTTGGGAGGGGGTATTTTGGGTACAATTTTAAATGTTTTGCTGAATTTGTTTCGAGACAATGAGCTAATCGGGTAGTTCGACCAAATGTTACATTATATCTATTTTTCAGAACTCTTGTGCTGTCAGGTCTTTATTGTTGGTTTTAATTCTCTAAAACGTACAGTACACCCACGTGTTCATCACAGAAGTCACATGGAAACCTGAGGAGTGAATCATGACACATTGACTTCCCTAAAGGTCTTGAGGCAAGCAGATTGGTTTTTATAACAAATGATAATGGTTGATTTTAAACTCCCCAATTTCCTTCATGAGATATCAACAGACCATTATTCTGTGGCTCTAGATTATGAGTCAATGGCTTGACCACTATAAACTGCCTTCCCTTATGTGCAGAGAACAAGTTAAACATTCTCAACAGCAATTATTTAGTGACAGACATGTGATTACAAGGAACGTGAAACTGTTGCATCGGATTGAACAAAGGCACAAATGGTTTATTCAGATATTGCACTGAGACTGAGGACGAGACTGGGATATCATGATGGTGGTATTGGACAGGATTAGTGAGTGGGGAGGACATGAGATGTAAACCTGTGAAGGACAAAATGGTTTATGGAGTTTGAGAAGACTCTGGTTCCTTCTCGTATATCAGTGAGTAATTTATAAATCGTTGTTTGATAGTTATAATATATAAGTAAATGAATTTTTGTTTGGAACTGAAGATATTGACTTGCACTTTCCAAAATGTACATATCATGAGCTGAAATTCAGTTCAACCAGTTGAGTTGAGACACAAATATAATGACTTACCAGGAACACCAACTATCGCGAGAATGGGATAGTAACCACCTTGAATAATCCAAAGGATATCCTGGATCCGATATGCTAATGATATCCAAGGCTGAGAAAGCCAGTAAAGACCTCGTATAAACTCCTGTCCATTGTTTGAACATTCCAGTCTAATGTTCTCAGATTCGGATCCATTGTTGGAACATTCCAGTCTAATATTCTCAGATTCGGATCCATTGTTGGACTTCCATTCTTTCAGATTCGGTCCATTGTTGGAACATTCTTATACATTGTCCTCAGATTATGAACTATTATTGTAAAGTTCTGTCTAATGTTCTCAGATTCTGATTTCTCCTCTCCGTATCTCTCGAGCTGCTGATCCCTGTTAGTGCTGTAAGTGATGCTCCTACTCACACTATGGGATAGCACATTGAACAGAGCCCATTTATTTTTCAACGATGGAAACTTTCCACTGGGATGATTAGGATCCACGGAGATTTACATTAATCACAGTCACTGAACAAATAACTCAATTTAACCTCTTTGAGTTCAATATTGATTTTATTAAAATTTAAAAGAACGTTTAAAATTTACTCATTTATTTTGGGATATGTGGGGGTGGCGGAGAGAATGAATATTGGAGATGGTAGATTGATTGCGTGTAATCATTCAATCTGGCTTGGCTATGGGAGTAATGTCAGAGGATTGTCAGAACATAAACAAGTTCTCCGTTTATAAATGGAAACATACAGTCTGTAACTACTGATCAGTGATTATAATATCAGTAAAATATGGAGAGAACTTTTCTAGTCCATAATCTGACAGGCAAATTTGCCTTCGACAACATGAAGTATAACAGACAAATGGCATCGATGTGTTAGCAGAGAAATATGATATGACACACAATTCAGATGGTTAGTCGAGGATCAGAGAGGGCATGTGAGTGTCATGCTCTTAATGTTGTCGATGTCAATCAACTGTGATTAAGTACCATGCATTGGTTTTCAATTTCAGTGTGATTATGTTATTGGGGACATGGCTGCAGAGACTGGAGGGAGGGAACATGATATTTCCCAGTCATCAGTATTGGGATGTTACTCTTTATAAATCATAAGAAAATCAAATTCTAGGACACATCTCCAATGAGGAGTGAGGAGATCCAATATTAACCATACGACCAGAATACATTGGAGCAGAAATTTGGCCATTCAGCCCATTGAGCCTGCTCCGCCATTCAATGATGCTGTTAAGCTTCTCAACACCATTCTTCCACTTTCTATCTGTAACCCTTCATCCCCTTTACAATCAAGAAACTATCTTACTCTTAAATATACTCAATGACCTGGCCTTGATAGCCTTCTGTAGCAGTGAATTCCCTAGATTCACCACTCTCTGGCTGAAGAGGTTCATCTTTATCTGTGTTTGAAAAGGTCTTCTCTTTACTCTGTGCCCTCAGATGTTCTTCATATATTCAGCTTTTCATGCCTGGGACCACTTTTGTGAATCTTATCGGAAAATGCTCCAGGGCTAGTACATCCTTCCTGAGATATGGGACCCAAAACTGTGCTCAATAATCCAAATGTAGCCTGAACAAAACCTTATAAAGCCTCAGAAGTACATCCCTGCAATTATATTCAAGCCTTCTTGAAATAAATGGGATCATTTTATTTGCCTTCCCAACTGCTGATAACCTGCAGGTTTACCTTTCAAGATCCTTGGACTACCACCCCCACCCATCCCCACCCCCGAGTCTTCTGAACTAGCTCGCTATTTAGAAAATAGTCCATGCCTTTATTTTTGCTGGCAAACTGCATGACCTCACACTTGCCCACGCTATACTCCACCTGCCACTTTTTTGATCACTCCCCTAACCTGTGCAAATCCTTCAGCAGGAGAAAGTGAGGACTGCAGATGCTGGAGATCAGAGTCAAAAAGTGTGGTGCTAGAAAAGCATAGCCAGTCAGACGGACTCTGCGGAACAGGATATTCGACGTTTCAGACATAAATCCTTTATCGGGAATGAAGTGGGTGGGCGGAAAGGGATTGAGAGATGAATGGGAGGGGGCTGGGAGGAAGGTAGCGTGGAAGACGATGTCTAAATAGAGGTGTGTTGTGAGAGTGGAAGGTGGAGTGGATAGATGGGAAGGAAGATAGACAGGTAGGACAGTTCAACAGGCGGTGTTCAGTTGGAGGGTTAGATCTGGGATAAGGTGGAGGGAGAGGAGATGAGGAAGCTGGTGACATTGCGCTGGATACCATGTGGTTGAAGGGTTCCAAGTTGGAAGACGACGCGCTCTTCATCCAGACGTCTGGTAGCTAGAATGAAGTGGAGGAAGCCAAGAACTTGCATGTCCTTGGAGGTGTGGTGGGAGAGGCGAAGTATTCAGCCACAGGGAAGTGGGGTTGTTGGGTATGTGACGGAGAGTGTTCCCTGAACCGTTCTGCAAGTTGACGCCCTGGCTCCCCAGTGTAGAGGAGACCAGGAGCAATGGACAGAGTAGATGAGGTGTTTGGATGCACAGGATCTTCTCTGCCTGATGTGGAAGAATCCTTTTGGGCCTTGGATTGAACTGAGGAGGAAGTTGTTGGCACAGGTTTCATATCTCTTGCAATGACAAGGGAAGGTGCTGGAGTGGAAGGTGGCTTGTTGGGGTGTGGAAGGTGGGACTCGTGAGCTAACGAGGGAGTCGTGAAGGGAATGGTCTCAATAGAATGCTGATAGCTTTGGGAAGGGAAGTATATCTCTGGTGGTGTGGTCTTACTGTTGGTGGCAGAAATGGCGGAGGATGATGCGTTGTATCCTGAGGTTGGTGGTCTGGAAGCCGAGCATCAGAAGGGTTGCTAGAGGGTGCTACTGCACCCTCCTGCAGCTGAACCACCTCTTCGATGCTACCTATCCCTCTATTCCATCTTTGCACTGTTTGAAAACTTAGTCAGAATGCACTCAGTTCCTTCATGCCGACCATTAATGCACAAAGCGAATTTTGTAATCCCAACACTGATTCTTGAGGAATACCACTTGTCACTGGATGCCGTCCTGAGAAGGACACTTTTCTCCCCACTCTCTGCTTTCTGTCAGACAGCCATGCATCTATCCAAGCTAGCACCTTGCTTGTAACACCGGGGGCACTAATCTTTTTCTATCGCCTCCTGCGTGGCACCTTATCAAAGGATTTTATAGAAGCAGGTGGATAACATCTACTGGTTCTCTTTGGTCAAATCTGCTCGTTATTCCCTCAAAGTATTCCAGTTGGGCATGACCTCCATTGATGAAACAATGCTGACTTTGGACTATTTTGCTAAATCCAAGTATTCAGAAATCCCATCCTTCACGATGGATTCCAGGGTGTTACCCACAAACAAGGTTAGGCTAATCAGTCTGTAATTTTCCATCTTCTGCCTAACTCTCCTTATTAAATGGAGTGTCACGTTAGCAATTTTCCAGCCATTCCTGATTTTAGTCATTCCTGAAAGATTACTACTTTCACTTTCACTACCTCTTCAGCTATCTCCCTTACAATGCTGGGGTGTAGTCCATATGGTTCAGGTGATTTATCCAAATTCAGGCCGTTCTGTTTTCTAGCATGTTCTCCTTGGTGATGACCACCATACCAGCTCTGCCCTCTCACTCTCTTCAATTTTTGGGAAATTACTCGTGTCTTCCACCATGAACATTGATGCAAAGTTCCTCATTCGTTTCTTTGTTTTCCACTACTGTCTCTCCAGCATCATTTTCCAGTGGTCCATATTCACTTTTGCCTCTCTTTTGCACTTTGTATATCTAAAGATCCTCTTACAGTCTCCTTTGTTGCTGGTTAGCTTATCTCCATATCTAATCTTCTCTGTCTTTTTTTTGCCCTCTGTTAATCTTTGTAAGTTTCCCAATTCTCTAGTTTCCCACTGCCCCTCACCGCATTATACGCTTGCTCTTTTGCTTGTATGCAATCCCTGACTTCCGTCGTCAGCCCTGGCTGCCTCATCTTCCCTGTACGATGCCTTTATTCCTCGGCAAAAATCTCTGCTGTGACTCCTGAATTAATCTTGGAATCTGCTGCTATTGCTGTTCCCCTGTTTTTCATGCTTGACCCCTCTCCCAATCAATTCTACCCTTATGCCTCTGTAGTTGCCTTTATTCAGCTGAAATACTGTTACCTCTGATTCTATCTTCTCTCTCTCAATTGCAGAATAAATTCAACCATGTTTTGATCATTGCTTCCAAAATTTATCTTCATCCTAATCTCCATCACGAATCCTGCGTCATTAAATGCAGTATCATCTGTTCCCGAGTGGGCTCCACCAGAAGTTGCTCCAAAAAGCCATCTCATAAACATTCCTAAAATTCCTTTTCTTGCGAACCACTACCAATCTAATGTTACCAGTCCCCTGCATACTGAAATCACCCAAGATTACTGTACTTTGCCATTCCTACACATCTTTTCTATCTCCTGGTGTATCTTCTGCCCCAGCTCCTGACTACTCTTTGGAGCCCTGTACAAGACTTCAACTGTGGTTGTCTTACCTATGTGGTTCCTCAATTCTACCCACGCAGCAGATTCTACAGAATCTGACCTTACTTCCTTTCTTACTATTGATTTAATTTCATTTTTTAAATAACAATGCAAATCCACTCCCTCTGCCCACCTGCCTATCTTTTCGATAGGATAAATATCCTTAAATATTCAGATCCCCTTGCAGCCACATCTCTTTGATGCCCCTCGCTTCTTACCTGCTGATTTAATTCTGCGCCAGAAGCTGATTTACCTTATTCCTTGTACAGCATGCATTCAGTTGTAACCTCTTCAGTCTTGCATTGTCCGTCCCTCTTCTCATTGTCATTCATTTGTGCAGTGCGCCTGAAGTTTGATATGTTAAATATTTCCAGATGCTCTATCCTATTTGTGCCTGTGCTGGAGATTTTAATAACCTCTACTGAGTTCTGTACTTTTGCCTCCTCTTTTAATTCGGCTTTTCTAATTAAACCTTATAACTACACTCACACACCCACCACACACACACACACACACACACACCACACTCCTAATCAGTTTAAAGCTCTGTCTGCAGCCCCAGTTATGATTCACTCGGACTTTGTCTCAGCAAGGTTCAGATGACCACTGTGCCATCGGAGCAGGTCCTTTCTTCCTCAGTAATAAAATGTGTTTATTCAACACAAAATACAAAGATAAAAAAGCGTTTCTGTACATCCCAAAATATGAAAACTACAAAAAGACGATATTGTTAAAATATACTTACTATGTGGAGCTATATCAATTATAATGTGAATTACAAAACCATGGAAGTGGTGTGGAAACTTTATCAATCATTATTTGACCCAGAGCTGAGATCCTGATTTCCCCCCTGCCAGTGATTCCCTTCACTGAGATTCCACCCTGCCTCTCACGCAGTGTCTACAGGGGCTATATGTTCCTGTTGGCCCAGAATATGTAAATTAATCCACCTTCTCCCTGGAACCAATCTATTGGTCTATTGGATTGTGTTCAGCAGTCAGCAACTCAGCTCTGGGATGTTATTGGCGATAAATGATCTGGATGACAGCCAGTATCAGCATTTTGCTCACAGGGTATGGCACCAAACAGTCTGTGAGAGTTTCTAAGAAAAGTGTCTGTGTATTTCTCCTCATGCTGTCTCCTGATCTAACATCACATTCGTCTGACACCCCTTGCTCTCACTCACTCTATCGCTCCTTTTTTCACTCTGTTTATCTCACTTCACTGACTTTCTCTCTGTTTATTTCTCTCCCTTTCAGTCTAGCTCCGATCATTATCTCTATTTTCAAGTTGTCAAGTTGGAGAGCTCATGGACGCATGGTGGGCTGAATGGCCTCCTTCTGTGTTGTATTAATTCTGAAGTTCTCTGACCCACAGTAACAAGTTTTGGTGCCTGGAGAGACAAGCTGGTCCAGTGAAGGACACAGTGGACAATTAACCATTAACTCTTCCTATTTTCTGACATGCAGCGACATCGAAATATCTGTTCAAACAAACAGATTCCTCATATTAAAATCGGCACACTTCAGACTGCCAGGCCATTGTGGTCAGTACACTGTTTTGTTGGTCTTAGCTGGACTGGGATTAGTCTCCAACTCCTCCTCAGTCACTGTACCTGTGGACCTACTGCTGTGGTTCCACACACCCCTCCCCCACGGCCGCCACACACTAGTTTAAACCCTCGTAAAGGACGATAGCAAACCTGCCTGCCAGGAGGTTGCTGCCAGTTCAAGTCCATCCCGTCCATCTTGTTCATATCCTATCAACCGGGAATCTCAATGATCCACATATCGGAGAGTGTCATCAGTTCAAGTGCATCCCGTCCTTCTTGTGTGTATCATAGTGACCCGTGAATCCCAATAATCCACGTTTCATAAATTGCTGCCAGTTCAGGATCATACCGACCTTTTTGTGCATATCCTCCCGACTCGGGAATTCCAATGATCCACATATCGGAAGTGCTGCCTCCCCTGCCAGCTCTTTGATCGTGTATTTAACTGTGTTACCTTACGATTCCTTACCTCATTCGCACGTGACATATTCTAATGTCTCCAGAATTCAAATATCCTTTCAGCACAACTCCAGCAAGGCCTTTTTTTAAAACTGGTTAGACTTGATAATAAAAACTTCAGTGTGACGTCAGGAAAGTGAGACCACTGAATCAGTCCAATGACACCGGATCTGATATCTATCCCCGCCACCAAACCTGTTTGACAAGGTGTACATATGGACCATCTATTTGCAGATGGACGAGGATAAACAGAAAATTAGAAAATGTCAGAGCAGATGGATATGATTCCGCCTGTTTACTCAGCTTTGCTATTCAATTGGATTCTAGTTATTCTGGCCCTTTCAATGGCAGGGTCTTTACCCAGCATCCCCAGAGGGTCAGAAAGTTCCCAGTGTCGTTGTGTGCACAGTCCTGCGAAGGGAGTATCTAGTGCCAGGCAATGGGATGTGTGGAGTCCCAGGGATGGCACAAGGAAAGGCTGCATGTAGTGACGATGGACTGCGGGAACTGAGACAGATGGAATGGGCATCCAGGGACACGTCACTCAGGCAAGTGACCGGGCAAGATTCCTAAAGACCCAGAGGAACCCGCGAACCACAGCTGCTTTTACAAAAACCTGTCACATTTGCTGCATTTCTCCATCGAACAAAAGCAAAAATACTGTAGATGGTACAAAATCTGAAGCAAACACAGAGACGTACTGTGGAGAGAGAAAAGAGTTAATGCTCCCAATGCAGACACGGGCGAATCTACAAAGTCCACGCAGACAGGGTCCAGAGATTAGAAATGAACCCAAGTCCCAATCACTGTGAGGCAGCATTCCTGTGTCACCATGCTGCCCAATGATGGATAATTGGGGATAGTATAGTTAAAAGCATAGATACTGTTCTCCGTGATCCGGATTAAGAGTCCTGAAGGTTATGTTGCCTACATGGTGCTCGGGTTTGGGATATATCATCTGGGTTGCAGAACTTGGAGCGGGAGGGGAATGATCCCGCGGTCAGGGTCCGTGTAGGTACCAACGGCTGGACAAACAAATGACAATGAGAAGAGCGACGGGTAATACAGGACTGAACTATTATATCAGAAAGCATGCAGTATAAGGAATAAGGTAACTCATCCATAAATTGGCAGGTACGACATAGTGGGCATTACAGTGACATCGCTGCAAGAGGATCAGGATTGGGAGCTGAATATTCAAGGTTATTCATCCTGCCGAAAAGATAGGCAGGTGGGCAGAGAGATAGAGTTGTCTGTTTATTAAGATTGGAATCGAATCAATAATCAATAATAAGAAATGTAATAAGTTCAGATGGTGTAGAATCTCTGTCGGTAGAATTGAGGAATCAAAAAAGTGAAAAAATGCAGTTGGAGTCATATACAGGGAGCTGGGGTGTAAGATACACCAGGGGCTGGAATGATTTGTAGGAAAGGCAAAGTTACAGTGATCATGTGGGATTTTATTTTACAGATGGACTGGGAATTCAGATTGATAGTGGTTGGCAGGAAAAGGAATTTGTGGAATGTCTACGTGATGGCTTTTTGGATTAGCTTGTGCAGGCAGACTAGATGAGGGGATCTTAAGGTGACAGTGATCATGATATGATTGAATTTACTCTGCAGTTTCAGATGGAGAAGATAAAATC
This sequence comes from Hemiscyllium ocellatum, assembly GCF_020745735.1. NCBI lineage: Eukaryota > Metazoa > Chordata > Chondrichthyes > Orectolobiformes > Hemiscylliidae > Hemiscyllium > Hemiscyllium ocellatum. The sequence continues at coordinate 144,183 of NW_026869055.1, forward strand.
AGAAGTAACGGTATTACACCTGAATTAAGGCAATTGCACAGACATGAGTGAGGAGCTGGGTAGAATTGACTGGGAGAAGGGCACAGCAGGAACGACAGTGCAACAGCAATGGCAGGAGATTTTTGGAGTAATTCAGGATACAGCAGAGATTTATCCTGAGGAAAAAGGGACTTGTATAGGGAGGATGGGACAACCATAGCTGACGAGGGAAGTCAGGTATAGCATAAAAGCAAAAGAGACATGATATAATGTGGCAAAGTGCAGTGGGAAACCTGAGGATTGGAAAGTTTACAAAGACATAACAGAGGGCAAACAAAATCAAATAAGGAGGGAGATTATTAAATATGGGGGTAAGCTAGCCAGTAAGATAACGGAAGATTGTAAAAGTTTCTTTCGATATATAAAGTACAAAACAGCGGCTAAAATGAACATTGGACTGCTGGAAAATGAGACTGGAGAGATGGCAGTGGGGAACGAGAAAATGGAAAAGGTACTAAATAATTACTGTGCATCAGCTTTCATGGTGGAAGGCACGAGTAGTACCTTAAACATTTAAGATATTGAGGAGCCAGAGCTGAGTATGATGGCCCCCACTATGGAGAACATGCTAGAAAAAAATGTAATGGCCCAAAGGTGGTGAAATAACCATGACCAGATGGACTACATCCCACTATTATAACGGAGATAGCTGAAGAGGGAGTGGCGGCAATCTTGGTTATCTTTCAGCAATCACCAGAGTAGGGAACGATCCCAGACCATCGGAAACCCACTAACGTGACACCCTTTTTAACAAGAGAGTAAGGAAAAAGACAAAAAAAAAACCCACCATGAATAGTTTAGCCTCTGTCGTGGGTAAGATCCTGGAATCCATTGTGTAGGATGAGATTTCTGAATACTTGAAAGTGTTTGGTAAAATATTGCAAATTCGGCATGATTTCGTCAAGGGAAGTTCATGCCTAACAAATCTATTGGAATTCTTTGAAGAGGAAATGAGCAGCTCGACCAAGCACAGCCAATGGATGTTATCCACCAGGAATTCAAGAAGGCCTTTGACAAGGTGTCACACAGGAGATTACTGAGCATGATAAAGGTCCGTGGTGTTAGAGGCAAGGTGGTGGCATGGATAGAAGCTTGTCTGTCTGGCAGAAAGCAGAGAGTTGGGATAAAAGATTACTTCTCAGGATGGCAGCCGGTGACAAGTGGTGATCCAGAATGCTCAGTGTTGGAATCATAACTTTTTACTTGCTACATTAACAATCTTGATGAGGGAATTGAGGGCACTCTGGCTAGGTTTGCAGATGATACAAAGATAGGCAGATGGACAGATCGTCCTGAGGAAGGAGAGAGGCTGAACAAGGATTTGGATAGGTAAAGAGATCGTCAGATGCATTCCAACGTTGGAAAGTGTGAAGTCATGCAGTTTTGCATGAAGAATAGAGGAATAGTCTATTTTCTAAATGGCAAGAAAATTTAGAAATCTGAAGTGTAAAGGGACTTGGGAGTTCTAGTGCAGGGTTCTCTCAGGTCAGCTTGCAGGTTGAGGCAGTAGTTAGGGAGGCAATTGCAATTATGATTGGGAGCATTTACTACGAGAAGAATTGAATATAAGAACTGACTGTATACGGCTCTGGTCAGAAAACATTTGGAGTATTGTGCTCATTTTTGAGCTCCATACCTCAGGGAGGATGTACTGGTCCTGGAGCGTGTTCAGAAGATTTTCACGAGAATGGTCATAGGAATGAAAAGCTGATTGCATGAGGAATGTTTGAGTACTCCGGGTCCATACTTGATAAAGGTTGATAGGATGAGAGGGAATGTCATTAAAATAGACAGAATACTGAATGACCTGGAGAGAGTGGATGTTGATAAGATGTTTCCATTGGACTAGGATCCGAGGGCACAACCTCAGATGAAAGGGAACACCTTTTAGAACAGTGATCAGGACAAAGTTATTGAACCATCGAAGGGTGAATCTTTGAAATTTATTGCCACAGAAGGCTGTAGGGGCAGGTCATTGAGTATATTTGAGACGGAGATAGATAGTTTTTTATTATCCAGGGGATGAAGGGTTACGGGGAGAAGGTCGTAGAATGGGTTTGAGAAACCTATCAGCGATTATTGAATGACGGAGCAGACCCGATGGGCTAACTGTCCTAATTTATGTTCCAATGTCTTATAGCCTTCTGGCCTAAACCTTAAGGAAGTACCTTGCATTTCTGAAAAGATAGATTCATGTTCTTCATGAAGGTCATAAGCTGTTGGGAATAGTTAACTGTTTTAGAATGAAGGTGTTGTGGCGGCTGTCGTGGTGTTGGATAATGTAACATTCAGTGCAGGATCACACACCAACTGCACTGTATTAATTTGGGTAGAGTTTATTCAAAAATTGGACATCTCCGACTCTCTCAATGGAGAGTAGGGGTTGGGGTGGGTGGGCGTAACGTCCGCCTAGGCACTTAAGCTCTCCTGAATCAGGCATCCTGAGTGAAATAGCAATCATGGAATTTATCACATTCGCTTTGTTTGTTTAAAATATAAGGAGTGATTGTCCATCCCTCTCAGGTTCAGTTCAATCACCTCTTGTTCTCTCACAGTGTTACAGATCAACCTTCGCGCACTCCTCATGATGCCATTATTACAGGGATTAATCTGGTGGAACTCCTCTTCACTCTCTCTGTGGGAAGGAGATCAGTCCACATAATGGAAAGAAAATCTGTCCACAATACCCAAAATACTGCCTCAACAACATTCACAGGTTTGATCACAATAATTCATTTCCCTCAATTAGCTGGCTGTATTTCTTTCGTGTTACATAGGAAACAATTCATTTACAATGCACTGCCACTGAAGTAGAATTTAAAAAACATCCTTAAATCTGTTGGTCAGCATTAATAAAGCCAGCACCAGAGGTGCCCAAGGAGATGGACATCACTCTTGGGAGAGACTCAGTCACAAAGAATACATCTAATACAGTGAATGGCTACCTACCTGAATGGAAATGAGCCGTTGGAATATGGGAAGCAGGCAGAGGAAGGAGCTACCTTTCCTTTTGTTCTGCCCTCACGGGATGTGTGCAGCCATGGTCAGGCCAGCATGTTATGCCGATCTTGAACTGAGTGGCTGGTTCAGCTGTTCCACAGGACAATAAATAGTAAAACAAATTGTCGTGGGTTTGCAATTAGACAGAGACTTGACCAAGGAAGGATGACCCACTGCCCTCTCTCATGTGCATAAGGCAAGCCGATATCAACAGAGTATCATTCTGTGGTTCTAGAATACGAGCCAATGACGTGACCCACCATACCCTGTCTGCTCATCTTTCAGATTTTGTGCAGAGAACAAGTTAAACATCTCAAGTGCAATTATTTTGCAATGGACACGTGGTTAGAATGGGACATGAAACAGATGTATCTGGAATTAACAAAGGCACAAATGATGGTTTATTCAAGATTTGAACTGAGGCTGAGGAGGAGACTGGGACGTTCCCAGACTTTTGGGAACACCATAAACTTCAAATTCCCCTCCGAACCAGTCAACATACTGATTTGGAAATATATCGCCGTTCCTTCACTGTTGCTGCGTGAAAACACTGGAATTCACTCCTTAATCACTAGTGGGTCACAGCACTGCAGGTAGATTGCAGGAGTTCGAGAAGGAAGCCCAGCACCGCCTTCTCAAGGGCAACTGGGGATGTGCAAGAAATGCTGGGCACACCCAGCGATGCCCACATCCAAAAAAGACTTTTAAAAAATAGGTCCAAGTTGAGAATCTTGATGGGACAGGTTATCTGATTTGAACACGAACAGGAAAATATTCTTTCTAATATTGAACATTTTCGACTTTTCGGTTATTAGAAGGTTGTTCAGTATTCGATGACTTATTGTTACTGAGTGTTGTGGTAAATTGCATCTGTTTTAGTAAAATCAACAATACTGGCGTAACAAGATCAATCCATCGAAAATACCAGGCAGAAAATGACAATCATCCTAGTGAGAATGTACTCCCGCCAGATGAGACTCACTGAAAGCAGCTCATATTCAAAATATTAATGGAATACTGGCTGACGCTGAATCTTACCACCGTCCATATCACAGGGGTTACCATTGACCAGAACGTGAATTCAAATCAGCATTCAAATACAAGGGTTACAAGAGCAGGTCAGAGACTTACAATTCTACATTGAATAATAGACCCAATGACCTAAACGGCATGAGATTTGGCAATAGATTTAGGCCATTCAGCCCATTCCTTCACTCTGATATTGTGCCATTTTGTCATTGTCTCTATGAAAAGTGGACATATCTTCTACACACTGACTGTGTCAATCTTTTTAGTAATCCATTTGTTTCAATCAGAGCCCCCCACCCTCCACCATTCTTCTACATTCCATCATGTACACACATTGCCGCTCATATGACAAGCCGTCATCTCCAGGATGGATCACCTCCAACACCAGCAGATCTTTCTCCAGAAACAGTGTTCAAAACAGTTACAATTGGCCAAATGCCGTCGGTCCATAGCCCATTGCATTCTCAGCAGTATGTCTCCCGTCTTGCATTCTTGCTCTCTTGAAATGAATGCGAACATTGCTTTTGCTTTCCTAAATGCCAACTGAACATGCACGTTAACCATAAGAGAGGACGAGTGTTACAAATGCTTTTGTGCTTCAGATTTAATGGATCCTATTAGAACATAGTTTCTCCCCTATTCTGCCTACCAAACTCCATATGTTCACAACTTCCCATATTGTGTTCCATCAGCCACGTGTTTTCCCACAGTCCTAAACTGTTCAAGCCTTTCTGCAGCTTCCCCACTTCCTCAACACCATCTGCAAACTTAGCAAAACTGCCCTCAAGTCCTTTGTTCAGTTTGTTCAAATATAATACATTTCCTGGCTCTCTAAGGACCGTCCACCATCTATAAGGCACAACAGTCAAGGTGCTTGACTCAATTCAGGTTGAAGTAGTGGCTTGACCTGAATTACACCTGTAAAGTCTTCACTCCCTGCACCACTGACTCTCAATACAAGCACACCCTATCCCCTTTTGTTGTGACTTTACTTCATTATGGCGCACAATCACAGTCTATTGATGTTACTCCATCTCAACACTAACTGAGTGGTGCTCACACCAACCATGTCACTGTGTATTGATGAAAATGGAGGGAGGTCGGCGACGGGATGTCTATGATGAATAACTGTGTGACTCCCAGGCTGAAACCTGCCCCGACAGCCTCGGATGTACCTGTGCCAGCTGTCACCGCTGTAGGCATGATACTCTTCCTACAGGTCAAATCATGGAAAGCGACGTGCCTGGTTAGTATTCCCAGCTGTGCATTCAGATCCTGTGAGAACCAACTGGCAGAGGTATTCACGTACAATTTCAGACTCTCCCTCCCACAAGCTCAAGTCCCAACCTGCTTGAAGAAGACCAACATCAACCTTGTAAGTGAGAAATCTCATGCTTTAATGACTGAATGATTACCGCCCGATGGCTCTAACCTCAATGAACATGGAGTGATTTGAAAGGCTGGTTATGGCCCACATCACCTCCAATCTCCCAGCCTGACTTGATCCCCTATAATATGCCGACTGATGTAACGGGTCTACAACAGATGCCATATCCCGAGCCCTGCACTTATCCCTAGGACATCTGGACAACAAATACATCTACACCAGACTCCTGCTCATTGACGACAGCTCCACCTTAAATATCATTATCCCCTCCAGACTGATCTCAAAATTCTGTGACCTTAGTCGCGGCTCCACCCTCTGCAACTGGATCCCCCGGTTTCTGACCAACAGTCCACAATCTGTGAAGATAGGTATTTGCACCTGCGCCACAATAACACTCAACACTGGAGCTCTTGGAGGATGTGTCCTCAGCCCCCCACTGTACTCCCTGTACACACACGGCAGGGACCCTCAGCCCCCAACTGTATTCCCTGTACACACACGGCAGGGACCCTCAGCCCCCAACTGTATTCCCTGTACACGCATGGCTGTGTCCTCACCCTCGACTGTGCAGCCTGTACATAAGGAGATGTGCCCTCTGCCCACAAATGTACTCCCTGTACACACATAGCTGTGTCATCAGCCCGCTCCTGTACTTCTTGTTCACACACGGCTATGTCATCACTCCCCTACTGTACTCCCTGTACACGCATGGCTTTGTCATCAGTCCCCTTCTGTACTCCCTGTACACACACGACTTTGTCATAAGCCCCCTACTGTACTCCCTGTACACACACTGCCGTGTCCTCAGCCCCCACTGTACTCCCTATAGATACACACGACTATGTCCCTCAGCCCCTGACTGTACGCCGGTACACACGTGGCTGTGTTGCCAAGTTCCAAATAATGCCAACTGTAAGTTTGCTGATAACATCACCAAAACAGGAGGGATATCAAACAATGATGAGGCTGAACACAGAAAGGAGATCGTGAGTTTGGTTGCATGATGGAATGATAATAACCTCCCTCTCAAATTCGGCAGAAGTAAAGAACTGATCATTGACTTTAGAACGAACGGAGGGGAACACACCCCTATCTACATCAACGGTCGAGAGAGTGCAGAGCGTCAAGTCCCTCAGAGTGATGATAACTGGCAACCTACCCTGGATTTCACACATACGTGTGACAGTCAAGATGTCTCAAAAACGTCTCTCCTTCCTCACTTGCCTCAGGATATTTAGCATGCACGACTTCTGCAGATGCACTATTGTGAACGTACTGTCCGGGTGCGTAATGGCCTGCCCAGGACCATCAGAAATTACAGAAGATTGTGTTCACAGCCCAGACAATAACGGACTCCAATCTCCCAACCATTGACTCTATTTACATGGCTGATTGCCGCAGAAAGGCTGACAACATCTACCTCAGATTATTGAGGGAAGGGAGGGAGGAAATAACTGGGGCCATAACAGATATCTTTGTAGCATCCTTGAACACAACTGAGGTCCCGGAGGACTGGAAAGTTTCTAATCCCCTTGTTTAAGAAGGGTAGCATGAATAATCCGGTTAATTATAGACCAGTGAGCCTGACGTCTGGGATAGGAAAGCTGCGAAAGAAGATACTGAGGGATAGGATGTATTCTCACTTGGATGACAATGGTCTTATCAGTGATAGGCAACATGGGTTAGTGCAGGGAAGGTCATGTCTTACCAACTTAGTAGAATTATTTGAGGAAGTAACAAAGTTGATTGCTGAGGGAGGGGCTGTAGATGTCATGTACATGGACTTCAGGAAGGCGTTTGATAAGATTTCCCATGGTCGGGTTGTGGAGGAAGTGAAGTCACATGGTGTCCAGGGTGTGCTAGCTACATGGATAAAGAACTGGCTTGGCAATGGGGACAGAGCGTAGTAGGGGAAGGGAGTTTCTCAAAATGGAGAACTGTGACCAGTGGTGCTCCATTTAAGATGTTTCTGGGATGATACATGAATGGGCAGGGAGCATAGGGATACAGACCTTTAGAAAATAGGATACAGGTTGAGATAGAGGATTTGGATCGGCCCACTCTTGGTCTGCCGAATGGCCTGTTCCTGTACTGGAATGTTGTTTGTTCTAACATTACCAAAGACCCATCTTATGCCTGTAAAAATCTCCCACAACCTGTTCCATCAGGCTAAAAGATACAGACGCTTGAACACATAGAACAGCAAGTTCAGGAACAGCTTCTTCCTAGCTGTTATTATACTGATGAATGGACTCTCTAACCTCAGAATTTGTTGATTTTGTTCATATTGATATCGCCTAGCGCACGCCCTGTGCAGCGTAACCTATCTGCCTCTCAGACATGTTTTACAGCCATCATTCAATACATTCATGCTTACCTGGATCCATTATCTGCCTGGACATCTTGGCGCAGGACAAAATAAATCCTCACCTTCCTACCCCCATCTCCCTCCAGTGCTCATGCCGAAGTCTCTCCAGTCATCACCCCCAACTTCTCCCATTCTGCCCAGCTCCCCTTGACCCTATCCCCAACTCCCTGTGACCATTGTCTCTCACTGTTTCTCTCACACTGACTATAACCCTGTGTATTCCTTTTCCCTGTCTTCTGTTTCTTTCCCTGAACCTATTATCTTCCCTTCTCCCTGCACATTTCCTTGTTTTGTTTTCTTTCTCTCTTTGACTGACTGTTCATCTGTTTCCGTCGCTGTGTTCTCTCTCCCCTTCCCTTTGTTTGTCTCTTTCTCCTTCGTTGTGATGGTGATGGCTTCTCTATTCGTTTGAAGCAGCTGTTGGCTCAGTGGTTCGATGTTGACAATACAATACATTCAAAAAGGTTTTGGTACAGAGGACATAATTTAACATTATCAGTTAAATTTCAATTGTTGCCTAAACAGTAACCAGAACATGGGTATGCATTTAACAGCCAATTTTTACATCTAACTACTTTGAAACCACCCGTCTCCCAGTGCTCTTCATACTGGTAACTCAAAGCATTCTATTCGGGTGCATAATGACCTGACATGGTAACTGCTCTGCCTAGGACCATAAGAAACTACAGACAGTTGTGTGCACAGTCCAGACCGTCACGGAAGACAACCTTCCGTCCATTTATACTTGTCATTGTCGCAGAAAGGCTGGCAACATCAAAGATCTCTCCCAAACCGGTAATGATCTCCTTCAACCTCTTCCAACAGGGAGGAGACACAGAGGCTTGAAAACAAGGACCAGAATGCTCAGGAATACTTCTTTCCCTACCATTATTAGACAGAAAAATTGACATCTCTCACTTTTCAAATAATAGTAATTTTACTAATGTCGATCTTACTTTGCACACCTCTTGTGAAGCTGTAGCCTTGTATGCCTCAATCTGTCCATGGATCCTGTGATCTCTGTTTTCTTGTTTCGGGTCATGTGCCTGGACTACCCGCAAAACAAACTTTCCATTGTACATTTGACTAAAATAAATTAAACCCAATCTGATCAATCACGTGGACTGCAGTAGCTCAAGGTCTTCTCAAAGGCAACTGGAACAATGAACTAATGCTGCCCCAGTCAGAGATAGCCATATCTTATTAATGAATATAGAAGATTCGACACTCAGGGAGGACAGACAGAGGGAATCAAATCACTTTAAACATGATCTTAGATATATACAGGTTTCCCTCAATATTTGTAAGTAGAGTGTCTTACGAATCTGTTCACAAGCTGATATGGTGTAAAGTGCAGTAGCACTAATTTATATGGGAAAAATTTCGGCTTTCTCTGTAAAAGTGAAAATCCTGTTCGGATTTCTTTTGGTTATCAAAACAAGTTCCTAATGCAAATCATTCGGAAAGGGAAGTGGCGAAAAGCGAACTTTTGAAAAGCGGGGGATACCTGTTTTTACAAGGACATGATATTCAGGAAGATGGGAGAGCCGAAAAATAAATGAGGTGAATCTCACGTTTGATTTCCAGCCCAGCTGATCATCATTATCTTTGTTTGCTCTTTTTCTTCTGTATCTCTCTTTCTCTATTGCTTCCTCCTCCCCTTCAAAGCACACTTCCCTGTCAATGGTATTAATCACACTCCTTTCCAGCTGCTTTCAGTTCAGGAAAGTTTCCCACCACTTTCTGTTCGTTTCTTTGCATTTCTTGGTATAATTCCAGATTTTCAGCTACTTCCTTTATTTGATTTCACCTTCTTTTTTTTAAATCGTGGGATGTTGACATCTCTGCGAAGGGCAGTATTTGGTGACCCTGACTCTGAGGCCATTCCACAATCCAAAATAATGTTAAGCATATTGCCATGCGTCTAAAGTCATATTTAATCCAGACCGGGTAATAACACTGGATTTCTTCACCGAGGTTGAACAGTGAAAGAATAAGGTTTTCAGACAAAACGTTGTTTTTATGTTTGTTTTTGTGAAACTCATTTTTATTCCAATTCTTATCATTTTTATTTAAGTTCTGTCATCAGCTGTGGTAGACTTGAAACAAATCACTAGAAACAATAACTTTCGTTCAATAAGTTTTGCTTATGAATTACATCCACCGACATTCCTACATTCATACATTGTCCGAATCATGAAGTAACCTCCGAGACAGGAGCAATTTTGTGATTGAAATATTTGTAATTGGAAAGGTTATACGAAGAGAGCTTGAAACATTAAGTCTGAATTTTACCAACGTGCAGCCAATGGTTTGTTCAGCCACATCACTGACGCAGAGATGGAGATTGGGGATATTAGGAGTTGGCAGTGGACAGGTTTGGTAACAGAGAGAACAGGAGCCATAAATCAGTTCCGGGCAAAAAGGGATCTCGAGGTTGTGCACAGATTTGTTTGCAGATGTTTGTGAGGGAGTGGTCTGCAATTCATGGATAATGAATGGAGACTGCATTTGAAACGGAAGGCAATAGTTTCTTTCTCTGACAAATATCGATAACAGAAATTGCAACGAATTTCAAACTTGTTTATGGGATTAATGAATGGACAGAGGTAGAGAACACCAACAATAGCGAGAATAGGTGAGTAGCACACCCTCCACCCCACCCAGAATAATCATCAGCACTGCTGATATCCGATATGGTATAAATCCCCAATAGGGGTAAACCTTGAAAAGACTCAAGGAAAACCTCCTCTCCATTGTTGTAATGTTCCAGTCCGCTATTCTCCGATTCAGATCTATGCAGCTGTTGATCTCTGTTACTGTTGGAGCTGATGCATCTGTTACTACAGTAGGAGAGTGCACTGAATGAAGCCTCTTACTAATAGGAGAGGGAAAACCTCCAGTGACACAGTTGCATTGCACGGAGACTGACATCAATCACAGTCAGAGCAATTCAGCTTTCAATACAGCACATTCAATTCACAATATATCTGAACTGGACTACATGTTGACATTGCTGGCTATTGGTCACATCTCCCAACATAAATTGCTCAAGTGAAGTCAGCTGTGAGGGAGAAAAATAATATTTTCTGTTCGTAGGCGACATGATTCTGCTCTGTTGTCTGTTTACTATGCTGTAAACATCTCTCCAAAAATCCGTCCACCCCCAAAAGAATCACAGTCAGGATGTTGTTACTGTGCTGATCTCTCCTCCACGGGAACAAACGCTAGTGAACAAACTGTCACTGGGCACAGTCGCCCTGAATATAGACAGGAAATGTGGACTTCTCTGAATGTTCCTCTCACTGCTCTAATAACTCAACTTTGGAACTTCCATAGGGAATATACCTCAGTAATTTATTTATATAAATTGACAGATTTTTAAATGCAGTTTTATTTGCTGTAAACCGTATTTTTGACGCATTTTGGCATCAGTCCAAATCTAAAAGGGATAATTACAATGAACGTATTCATTTAGACTTATGAATTAATGAGTCAGGTTCAAGTGAACATGATATTGGCTGGGAGATAGGGCGGAATGGGAGCAGTGGCTGCAGAGACTGCAGGAAGTACAATGATATTCCCCAGTCATCATCCCTCTTTCTGACAGACAGAATTAAAGCTAATGCTTAACAAGGAAACAGCTAACATTTGGGAGATGCAATGCTGAATCACAAAGTGAACTAAAAGGATGATATTAAATGCAATAAAGTCAACTATATTTTATATACACACATTTAATCATTGGGAATACAGATTCAGTACGGTCACCGGACATGAAGCATTAACTTTGATTTCTCGTCACAGATACTGCCAGACGCGCTGAGCTTGCCCTCTAGGTTCTGTTTTTTGTTAGCTTGAGATTGATCATATTGTTCATATCTGGCAGAATACTTACAATTAAAATCAGACACTAATAACAAAATGTAAAGGGCAATGGGGACAATACAGGAGACTAACAGTAGAGATACAGTCATTCCGAGCTGGAAGAGACAATGGGCTGAGTTTCCCCCACTTTTGCTGTAAATAATAATTCTACGATATGTAATCAAAGCCTTTGCAGAAGGGGTACACAAGCTCATTCAACGAAGGACACAGAGTGCTCCACCATCAATAATCTATTCCTATTATCACATGAAATTTTAGCTGCATCTAAAATGTCTTTTTAAACAAAGTGGAGTTCCTGAGATATACAGGATAAGCAGAAAAAAATAACTTTTTTCCTTTGAATCTTAAAGAAGAAACAGATTTCGTCCGTAACACAGGTGTCCCAGACACACCAACTATAATAGGAACAGGAAAGGACGACATTGTCCATATGTAACCAAATTCAGCATGTAGCCCTGTCAAGAAACATGAAATATAGTGATACGGAAACATGAAACACAAACAGAAAACGATGGTAGAAGTGCAACAGATGAGGAAGTATGTGCAGAGACAAACAGAGTTAACATATCGAATATGATGTGACACTGTTCTGAAAAAGTCACATTGGAATCAAAGGTTAATTCTGTGTATCTCTGCTCAGAGGCTGCCAGACTTAGAAACATAGAAAAATACAGCGCATTACAGGGCCTTTGGCCCTCGATTTTGCGCCGACCCAAGCCCACCTAACCTACACTAGCCCACTATCCTCCATATGCCTATCCAATACTCATAAAGATGGAGAGTCCACCACTCTTACTGGCAGGGCATTCCAGGAACTCACGACTCGCTGAGTAAAGAATCTACACTTAACATCTGTCCTATACCTACCTCGCCTTAATTTAAAGAAATGCCCCCTCGTAATAGCTGACTACATACGTGGAAAAAGGTTCTCATTGTCAACCCTATCTAAACCCCTAATCATCTTGTTCACCTCTATCAATTCACCACTAAACCTTCTTTTCTCCAATGAAAACAGCCCTAAGTGCCTCAGCCTTTCCTCATACGATCTTCCTACCATACCAGGCAACATCCTGGTAAACCTCCTCTGCACACGTTCCAGTGCCTCCACATCATTCCTATAGTATGGCGACCAAAACTGCACACAATACTACTGTTGCGGCCGCGCCAGAGACTTATACAACTGCAACATGACCTCAGGACTCCGGAACTCAATTCCTCTACCAATAAAAGCCAAGTACGCCATATGCCTTCTTCACAGCACTATTTACCTGGGTGGCAACTTTCAGAGATCTGTGGACATGGACACCAAGATCCCTCTGTTCATCCACACTACCAAGTATCCGACCATTAGCCCAGTACTCCAACTTCTTGTTACTCTTACTAAAGTGAAACACTTCACATTTACCTACATTGAACTCCATTTCCCACGTTTCTGACCAGCTCTGCAGCTTATCTATATCCCGGTGTAACCTGCCACATCCTTCCTCACTGTTGACAACTTGACCGACTTTCGTATCATCCGCAAACTTGCTCACACAATCTTTTAGCCCCTCCTCCAGGTCATTTATAAAAATGACAAGCAGCAATGGTCCCAAAACAGATCCTTGCGCAACACCGCTAGTAACTGCACTCCAAGATGAACCTTTACCATCATCTACTACCCTCTGTCTTCTTCCAGCTAGCCAATTCCTAATCCAAACCTCTGACGCACCCTCAATGCCATACCTCCGTATTTTCTGCAGTAGACCTGCTGAGTTTGCCTCTATCGATTCTTCTTCTTTCTGAACTGTGAAAAATTTACTGATCTGAACGATATAAGCAAAGCTGCTATCTCAGTTGAATCTCGAATATTTGTTAATGGGCATTAAATGAGTAATTACAAAGTTCCTATGTTTGACAGAGCACCAAATATCCATGACATATTGCATTGTGATACAAAACCATTGTGAGACATTGTTGAAACAAAAACCGAAGTTGCTGCAAAAGTTCTGCAGCATCTGTGACGGGAAATCAGAATTAAAGTTTCGAGTTCAGTGGCCCTTCCACAGAACGCTTGGTAGCTCTGAAAATGTTGATTAATATACAGCAGAGGCTGAATAGCTGTTCATGGAGACTGTTAATAGCTAGCAATAGGGGTGAGAAATGGAAGGCCACGTGAGAACTAGGCCTGGTGTCTGGGTTGTGGGCACTGACGAGTTTTTGTCCCTAAAACGTTTGAACGTTGTTTTGAGTCTGTATGGCTGCAGCGTCCACCCACGGAAAATGAGGTGTTGTTCTTCCAGCTTGCGTTGAAATGTCCTGGAACACTGCAGCAAGCCTGACCCAGAGATATTCGCCAGGGAACAGGATGGGGTATTAAACTGGCAGGTATCTGGAAACTCAGGGTCTTTTGCATAGGTACAGCTTGGATATTCTGTGAAGTAGTCACCCAATCTACCTTTAGTTTCCCCAATGTAGAGCAGATCACAATGTGAGCAGCGAATGTAGTAGACTGGATTGTGGGAAATGTTGGTAGGAAGCTACTTCACCTGGAAGGTATGTTTGGCCTCAGGTTAGTGATGAGGGAGGAGGTAAATGGGAAATTGTAACACCTCCGGCAGGGGAAAGTGAAGTGTAACTGTGGTGGGGGTGGGGGGAGATGGTGTGGGGGGTGGGGAAGGCGTGGGAAGTGAATACCGAGCGGACCAGGGTGTCCTGGAGGAAATGGTCACTTCAGAAAGCGGAAAAGTGAGATGAGGCAAATCTATGTCTGGTGGTGGCATCTCGTTGGAGTTGGGGGAATGCAGACGGACGATCTTCTGCATGTGAATGCTGGTGGGATGGTAGGTAAGGACAAGGGGAACGCTAACGCTGTTGCAGCAAGGAAGAAAGAGGCTGAGGGTAAATGAGCAGGAGGTGGTCAGAACTGGTTGAGGGGCCTGTCAATAACAGTGCTGGGGAGTTTTCGGTTGAGGAAGAGGGAGGACATTTCAGAGGCCACATTTTTGAAGTTGACATCATCAGAAGCAATGCGGTGGAGATGGAGAAACTGGGAGAATATAATGGAGTCTTTGCAGGAAACAGGGTGTGAGGATGTATACTCCAGGTAGCTGTGGGAGTCGGTGGATTAATAATGAATATCATTGACCGATCTATCCCCAAAAGTAGAAGCAGAGATGGCGAGGAAAGAAAGGGAGGAGTCAGAGGTGGATCAGTTGAAAGTGAGAGAGGGGTACAAATTGGAAACGATTAACTTTTCCAATTCTGGACAAGAGAGAGGAGCAGCAGTAATGATAATATCTACGTATCGGAGAAAGAGTTGTGGATGGGAGCTGGAATAGAACTGGAACAAGGAATGGTCTATGTAATACATGAAGGAGCAGGTATAACTTGGGCCCACGTATGTATCCATGCACCCCCTCTGTATGGGAGGAGCAGGCTGAAGCAATGGGTCTGCCCAGGCAGTTCTGTTTGTGGATTTTCAGAAGGAGATAAAAGAGAACTCTGCGATCAGAGGACCATCAGCTTCAGGATTGTTGGGTGGGGATGAGTGGGTGGGGTGTGTGTGAGCGAGTGAGTGGGAATATCCAGATGAAATGTGGTCAGATTTAGTTAATAAAATAGCCTGACGTGCCATGGTAGAGATATGGACCAGCAGGTGATATGTGGAGGTATCTGAGAGCTGGCACTCAGCCGCTGAAATGTAGAGGTGAGTCCACCAGACTGCAGCAGCACCTCCCTTATCGACACAGGCTAAATAACATAGTCAGGGTTGATTGAAGCATACAGCGTACAATCTGTTCAGAGAGTGATAGATGGGATAGGGTGAGGGGGAATAAAGAGAATTTAAGACAACCAAACTCTAATGGAGCGTTCTCAATGAACATATTGAGTTCAAATAAACGCCAGAGGAATGGATCCAGGTGGAGGGAGAGTGTTGAAGCTGGGCGAACGGTCTATGGGATGGCGAGTGGACTCTTGCCCAAAGAAATGGGCACCGAGAAGAAGATATTGGAAGAGGACTTCAACATTATGTCATTCCTGAAATTCATTAAAGTGGGGCACAGTGGGATAAAGCTGAGACCTTTGCTGAGTACAGAACATTCAGCATTAGAGGGCGGAAGTTTAGGAGGGATGGTGAATACACGACAGGCTTGGGGGAGGGGATGGACTGCGATTGCAGGGCATGGGTGGGGTGGCAGGTACCAGATGCTCATAGGCATCTCTGTTATTCCACCTTGTGAGCCTCGTATATCTGGCGAGCATGGCGAATGAGCTGGAGAATGAAATAGAATTGGGGAATGGTGCAGCCTTGAGCCAATGTGATGTGATGCTGTTGAACAGCAAAAATGTTGATCTCAGTGGCAATGACACTGCACGACCAGTCCTCAGAAAGTAAGTGATTGAAAATAATCGGAATCATTATATTATTGTAATGCTCTGATTTCATTGGGGTGAGACTCAACCAGCAAGTTCTTACTTTTCTGAGACTTTAGACCAAACTGTGAAAACAGAATGTATCATGATGTTATTAATAAGACAAATCCATCCATGGTTTTGAAAGGCACTAATAAGGCACTAATTTGTCATTCCCATAGCTCTGGGTAAGGTGTCATTGTTCATTGAGGGAATTACCAGCACAGAATTTCCTCGGATTCCCATTAACCACAGTTTGCTGAGGGTGAATGATACCACATGAGTCTTATACTACTTTGATGGCAAGGGAAGTTACTCTGATCTCACCTCAACTGACAGTGGAAAATCAGTTAAAATACTCAAGAGAAAAAGGCTAGAACATGGCTTATTGAACAATGTGGTCACTATCCTCGCAACGTTTAGGGACAACAGATGCATGGACTTCTGATTCTGAGGAGAGGTGTTTCTTATTTGGGACGAGGCTGTTTGGTTAAGCGCTGTGACAGAGGGACAGGAAAAAAACGTTCCACTGTCTATGGGGGGAAAAACCCACCCTATTCATGTGCACTGGACAATGACAGACATACACTATTAGACATTGGGCATTGATCATCTCAATCTCATCATTCATGTAAGACCAATAGCAGCACAGAAGCCAGGAGCTCCCATCACCCCAGTTGGAAAGCAAAAATGGGTACGAGATGGCCAGTGGAAGTGGGAGTAACTACGGAATTGGTGTAACTTGCTGAAAATGTGTTGTTGGTTAAAGCGCAGCAGGTCAGGCAGCATCCAAGGAACAGGAAATTCGACGTTTCGGGCACAAGCCCTTCATCAGGAAGGTAACTTGGTGTAACTTACAGTGGAAGTGGGAGAAAAAAGATGTGAAGAGATATCATCAGTGGAAGAGTATGTGGCAGCAGAAGGTGTAGTGCAAGGGAAGTAGGAGTGTAAAGAAAGAGTAGGAAGGGGAGGAAGAATGGCTAATGAAGTTTTAGTGACTGGGGAAAGCTTGTTTTTGGAAAAGTGAGGTTTGGTGAAAAGCACCACTTTTCAGGAAAATCGGGATCTGATCCCATTGAAAATTAGAACTTGATGTGCTTCTTATTCTGTCACTTGCTTCTTTATCAGATTGTACATTCACACTGTAGTTTTGTATCTCCATCAAATGCTGGTGACGTGTTTTTTTTTCTCCCTGGTTTTGTGTCTCAACATTTTTGAATTTTTTTAACAGTATGTATTTGTTTCCAATTCAATGTAGACATGAGAATATGATTTGATCTGCTGCAGTTTGTCCATAACATAGAATTTAATTGAATATTTATCCTCATCACATTAACTGATTCGACCAATGAATCTGCGTCCATCCTGCAGATGAAAGATTTCTTAAGTTCTGACTATTGTTACAAAGAACAGTGCCACACAAAAGGTTAATGTTCCAGTGCAAGGTGCCAAAACGTAGTTCATCTTAAATTAGGTACATGCTTTATGAATAATACATGCTGAGGGGCAGAGTGGAAAAGGTGAATTTAACTTTGTGTCGAAATTGGTATTTGCAGCACCCTCATAATAGGTGTTAACTACATCACTCTGTAAATTCCCCAAAATAAGAACAACAAGAGACTGGAATTCCTAATTATTCCTTTGTGAATAACATCTGGAGAACAGGAAGGAAATCAAGGTTTGTTTGTGATATTCATAAATGATGATGGTGAGAATGTGGAAGATGGATGGTAGTGGAATGATAACTAATGCTGGGGATGACACAAAGATTGGCTGGGTGCTTCACAGTGAGGAGGGCAGGGTTAGGCTGCAGGACGATATAAACAGGTGATTTCTATGTCCAGATTAATGCGTGATGATGTTTAACACCGACAAATGTGAGATGATGCACATCTGAATTAACAAGACAAGTTAGTACTCAAATTTTGAAGGGCGAGGGCTAAACTTGCTCTTTTTTTCTTTGCAGCAGGGAGGGTTGAGCAGCGAACCTGGTACAGGTGCACAAGAGCATAAGGGGTATGGAAAGGATGAACAGACATCAGCTGTTTCCCTTACTCCAAGGGTCAAAAACAAAGGGAAACATACTTGAAGTGAAACGCAGGGGATTGAAGAGGGTTTGTGGAGTCTGTGTTGAACTGAGATAGTTGCACAGACATGGAATATAAAGTTCCTATGTGTGGAGACAGGCCCTTCAGCTCAACAAATCCACACTGACCCTCCAAAGCGTATCCCACTATGTTCCTCCTATATTTGCCCCTGACTAATGCACCTAACCTACACATCCCTGAACACTTTTGGCAATTTAGCACGGCCAATTCACCTAACCTGCTTATCTTTGGAATGTGGGAGGAAACCAGAGAACCTAAATGGAACCGACGCAGACAATGTGCTGAATTCATACAGACAGTCAGCAAAGGCTGAAATGAAACCTGATGCCGCAGCGCTCTAAGGCAAGAGTGCTAACCACTGAGGCGCTGTTCTGTCCAAGGTGATATGTGTCTGAAATGCATTGCCTAGGCGGGTGATTGATCAGGCAATCTCACAAACTTTTCAAAAAGCTTTTGGATATGCACTTGGTGGTGCAGGCTCGCATTTTCATTCAATGACTCTGTGTGGTGTCAGCCATGCCAACTCAGATATTTTCTGAGGCAATAGCGAATGACAGTTCCTGCTTTGTTCCATTGACTGTACACAGTAAGTGAGCCTCCAGTGAAGTGCTGGTGTTATCTCTCACTTTCAATTTAAGTGTTTCGGTTCCCTTGAGTTGGTAATGTAATTTCCTGTGTTGACGATGTCATTTCCGGCTCTTTTTCTCAGAGGGTGGTAGATGAAGTAAAAATTGATGTATTTGTTGATGGAGTTCCGGTTGGAATGCCACGTCTCTAGGAGTTCTTGTGCTTGTCTCTGTTTGGCTTGTCCTAGAATGGATATACAGACCTAGTCAAAGTGTCGTACTTCCTCATCAGTACGTAAGAAATTAGTGTTGGGGCCATGTCTTTTGTGGCTAGTTGATGTTCATATATCCTGGTGACGAGTTTTCTGTTTGTTTTGCCGTTGTAGTGTTTGTTACAGTTCTTGCAAGGCTTATTGTTCCTGGAGCAGAACAGACAAATTTGTGAATTTATTGCGGTGGTCAAAAGTATGAAAACAGTTGCAGAGTAGAAAAAAATACTCTATTAGTTGGCATTAGAGCATCAAGGAATTCTAATTTCAAGGTTGTCAGCAGAAGAGCTCGGAGTGAAATAAGGAAAAACGACTTTATTTATGGAGTTGTTACGAATTGGAATTGACAAGCTGGGAAGTTGTGGTGAAGATTCAAAAGAGAATTGAATGTACATTTGAAAATTATGAATTTAACAGGCAACAGAGAGAGGGCTGGCAAATGGGATGTGCTTGGGAGACATTGTTGGAACTGATGCATACATAATCCAATGACCTCCTTCTGCACGTTAATGGTTTTTACTCTATCATGTGCCAGCTGTGAATCAAACTCAGCATCAAATTGTTTCAATCGCAAATATGTGATTATTTGGTGCAGCATAAGCATTTAAAATGCAAGTATTGCAAGTTCAGCTTCATTATGAAATCTAATTATTACTCAGAACATGAATATTTTACATGTTGTATTCCAATTACTAAATCAAATATATAATTGCTTTGGCACAAAATTCTTTGGAAAGCTCTGACTTTTGACTGACATGATATTATGTTCGTTGCTTTTTTTTTCGCAGTACAAATTTCATATTAAACATCATTCATTCTAAAAAAATGCAAGTTTTCAAATTATTGTTCACGAAAATTTAATAACACAAATAATTTATTTAGTTTAATATTCACAGTCCATGTTGAATTATTACCATTTTTAAAATGCTGGAAAATAGCTGAAGATCGTACATTTCAGTGAGAAATTAAACTGATTGTTTATATATAAATGTATAAGAACGCTAATTCTATTTGTATGTTCAATCGTTTGCTCACTTTGAACATGTAATCATTCAGAAGCCAACCACTTTAAACATATTGGAGTGGCAAAACATTGCTTTAAATCTTGACATTGAATATCTAATTCTGATCACCACAAGAGTTATGTTCTTTCTTCGATAAAATATAATGTACATACTTTATTTCTGTGTTAGAAAATCTTGATGATTTGGAGATGCCGGTGTTGGACTGGGGTGTACAAAGTTAAAAATCACGCAACACCAGGTTATAGTCCAACAGATTTAATTGGAAGCACGCTAGCTTTCGCAGCGAGGCTCCTTCATCAGGTGATTGTGTGATTTTTAACTTAGAAAATCTTGACAGGAGTTTATATTTTAGTTCCATAAATATAGAATCAACATAATTGATTTAAGAGATCATAGTTAAGTTGAATGATTATCATTCATATCTTATTTTAGCCCAATTCATGAAATATAGCAAACATCCGATTATTGTTGGGGTCAGTAGACTCCACACCTTGTAATGAGCTACGCTGAAAATTGCTTCCAATAGATCTGAAACCATTTACAGAGGTATTGGACCTCACAGCTGCCTGTGATACATAGACTTAGTGGCCTGTTCCACAATCTGTGCATACAGCTTCTAACCTGGTCCAGGGCAGTCAGTCAAACATTACTTCAAAACAAATAATTCAGAATCCAACTTGGGCAGGGAGAGAACCCGCCAACAGACTATCACTGGTCTCAGTGTAAGTTCAAATGTTGTCCAGGTTAAATACTAATGGCTGACCAGCAACCAAGTTTTAAAATTAATCTTCGGTCAGAGCCTGGCCCAGAGAGCAGACGTGTTGACATGGAGAGCCAGAATCACACCATACAAGTTACCTACGGTGATGAAATCTGACCTGCCTCCCAGACTCCATACATCTGCACCCCGAACGAAGCATGGGTGAAGACGTTAACAAGTTGACAATCTATTACAATCCCTTGCGTCTCACAAAGAAACCACAAAATCCATATCTAATAAATGTCACCTTCACATTCTCCAGTATCAAAATAAAAATGTACATCTCTGTGAATGGTCAGAGATTACTACATGGGTCACACAGTAGAATGTATATGAAGTAACCAGCAGCAAACGGCAATCCAAAAATCACATTAATACCTGAACTTGGAAGATTCTGCCTGTTCTAAGTAACCACACATATTATACTGGCTTTCAGGTGACTGTAACAAAACACACCGTAACTTGAGGTATGGCCTTACACCCCTCCAAAGCTTCCTGATCGCACACACATCGCTCACTCACATATTCGACAATTGATGAGAATCCACAAGCTGGGTGAAACTGGAAACATAGAACAGTGCAGCACAGTGCAGGCCCTTCGGCCCTTAACGTGCTGTCGACCTTTTATCCTCGTCTAAGATCAGACTAACTTATATAACTTTCATTATGCGATCATTCATGTGCCTATCCCCTTTACTACAACTGCTGGCTTTACTACAACTGCTGGCTGTTCATTGCACACACCCACCGCTCTCTGTGTAAAGAAACTACCTCTGACATCTCACCTAAACTTTTTTCCAAATACCTTAAAATCATACCCCTTCCAGAGCCATTTCCACCCTGGGAGAAAGTCTCTGGCTATCCACTCTATCTATGCCTCTCATCATCTTGTGCACCTCTGTCAGATCATTTTCCATTCTCCTTCGTTCCAAAGAGGAAAACACCCTAGCTCCCTCACATTTTCTTTGTCAGACATGCCCTCCAGTCCAGGCAGCATCTTGATAAATTTCCTCAG
Organism: Hemiscyllium ocellatum; assembly: GCF_020745735.1. NCBI lineage: Eukaryota > Metazoa > Chordata > Chondrichthyes > Orectolobiformes > Hemiscylliidae > Hemiscyllium > Hemiscyllium ocellatum. Next base: position 166,032 of record NW_026869055.1, read on the forward strand.
CACCCTCATCAAAGTTTCCACATATTTCCTACAACGAGGCAACCAGAACTGATCACAATATTCTCAGTGTGGTCTCACCAGGGCTCCATAGAGTTTCAGGATAACCTCGCAGCTTTTAAACTCAATCCCTCAGCTAATGAACATATCACACACCTTCTTAACAATCTTATAAACGTGGGTATCAACTTTGTGGGAGCTATGTCCTGGACCATATGATCCCCCTGTTCCACCACAATGTAAGAATCCTACCTTTAACCCTGTATTCTGCATTCAAATTCGACCTTCCAAAATGAATTGTATCCCAGTTTTCCATATTGAACACGATCTGCCACTTAGCAGCCGAGTCCTGCATCTTGTCAATGTCCTATTGCTAACTACAACAGCCTTTCACACTATCCACAATTCCATCAACCTGTGTCACATCATCAAACTTACGAACCTACTCTTCCACTTCGACATTTATCATAATCACAAACAGCAGAGGTCCCAGAACCGTTCCTTACGGAACACCATTGCTCACCCAGTTCCACACTGAATGCTTCCCATTTACCACCATCCTCTGACGTCTATGGGCTAGCAAATTCTGTATCCAGACAGATAGGTCTCCCTGTATACCATTCCTCCTTACTTTCTGAATGAAACTACCAAGGGGAAGCTTATCAAACACCTTGTTAAAATCCACCCACTCCGCATTCACTGCTCTACCTTCTTCAGTGTGTTTAATCCCATCCGTAAAGAATTTAATAAGAGTCGTGAGGTATGACCTGCCCCTCACAAAACCATGCTGACAATTTCTTATCAAACTATGATTTGTAAGAATCCTCTCCAATATTCTGCCTAATACTGATGTAAGACTGACTGGTCTGTCATTCTCAGGACAATCCCTGTTTCCTTTCTGAACAAGGGAGTAACATTTTCCACCCTCCAGTCATGTGACGCTACTCCAATGGAGAGTGAAGACGCAAAGACCATCGCCAAAGACACAGAAGTCTCTTCCCTCTCTTCCTGTAGTAACCTGTAAGGGTCTTTCCCTTCTGGCTGAGGGATTTTTCTATCCTTATGTTCAATCAGACGGTATTTCACCTCAAGTTGTTTACTCCCCGTCCAACCAAATGATTGACTGCTTTCCATTTCAGGACTCTGTACATTTCTGCTTTCCTGAACAAGTATGGTTCCCTATATCCTGTGTATTATGGAATGGAAAACATGGGAAGGGCAGATGCCCAAAGCTTTGACTCTGCTGCTCCTCAGATGCTGCCTGACTGCCTGTGCTTTTCTAGCGCCACAATTTTCGATTCTGATCACCAGGATCTGCAGTCCTCACTTTCTCCATTACTGAGGGCTGTCCCCTCTGCACATCGAACATGGAACTAATGAGCAGAAATTCGTTGTATCTGGATCTGGCTGTTCATTTCCGGAAAGTTGCATTTGATGAAAACATTTGCTAAAAGCAAAACTAAAATTCAACAAATATTCATTCATTCCCAGAGTTACAGTTTTGGTTCATGAATTCGACAGGTTGATAACGAACAATGAATGACTGAAGAACTTCGAGATGCAGAGTATTCCAAGTGATATATTCCGGGTTGGATGTGTTTCACCTTGATGCTGGTAATATTTTCAGAGAGACAGATATGATAAGGAAACGAGGTGATATGTGGAAGTGTGACATTTTTGCCATTTCTGAGATGTGTTTGAGGGAGGTCAGGGCTGACAACTTAATATTCTGTGGTAACAGAACTATAGTCAGGACTCGAGAGGGTAAAAGAGGAGATGGTGTTGCCTTATTAATTATGGAGTCAGTTACTGGCGTAAGAAGGGACGATATCTTAAAAGTATCTTGTAATGAGGCTTGGTGGTTAGAGCTCAGGATCAAAACCATGACAGAAACACTGCTAGGTATATTTTATTAGACCCACAGATAAAGGACAGTACAGGAGCAGGTATATAACCAAGATATTGATGTGTGTAAAAACAATAATAGGATCATTATATTCAGGCATGTCAATTCCAAACATTCATTAGGTCAGTGATAACTTTTTAAGAGGGGGCAGGTATTTTGAAATTTATTCCAGAGAGCTTCTTATATCAACACAGAGCAGATACAACAATGGGCAGTGCAGTGCTGGGCCTCACTGTGGGGAACGAAGACAGTCGGCTGTTCCCGGCAGAAGTGGGAGAGCATTATATGACCAGTGACCGTGATATCACACATTTTGACTTTGCTAAGGAAAAGAGCCCAAAGATGTTAGAAAAATGAAAGCTTTTTGCATTGGGGAGACAGATTTTATGGGAAAAAAATGACAGGATCTGGCCAAAGTGCAGTTGCTTCTGGGTGAAACTGTAGCAGAACAAGGTGGGGCGGGGGTTGGGGGATCATTTGTTTAAAATTGAATTGATGACAGTGTCGGCCCAGCATGTTACACCGAAGATAAAATTTAGGAAAACAAACCCAGAGAACCTCAGATGTCAACACAAACTCTGAACAGGGTGAAAAAGGAGAGAGAAGCTTAAAACAGGTACCAAGTGAGCAGGTCAATGAAAGTCCTAAAAGAATATAGAAAGTGTAGGACTAAACTTAAAAAGTCAGTGGAAGAGCAGAAGGAGGGGTGATAAAACATTAGCGGGTAAGATGAGCAAGAATACAAAGTCTTTTTTTTTGGTTTATTAAGGGGAAGAGGGTAACGCGGGGAAAAAAATGGGAGTATTAGGGACTAAGGGGACAGCCTATTTACAGAGCGAGAGAATATGTTTAGTAAATCCTACGAATCGGTTTTCAGTTTGGAGGAACTGAGGAAGAACTGGAAGTTTATGCAAGATAAATGTTGTGCAAATCACCAGATTAAAGACCACCAAGTCTCACATCAGTGCGATGGAAACAATTGTAGAAAATTCGGAGGGCTGTTGAGGCTGGATCATTAAATATCTTCAAGGCTGAGACAGACAGATTTTTATACAAGTGTTACGGGGAAAAATGCAGGAAAGTGGAATGGGGGATTAACAAAATAAATATAACCTAATCGAAGGAAAAGCAGACTCAGTGAGTGGACAGACATATTGTTGCCATTATGTCTAATCGTGTTCTTTTCCAATAGCCCTGTATTCACAAGAACATCAACCTCTCTCACTATGTAGAGAGTTTGGAATGCAATCGAGGGGTTCAACGAATTCATAAACGCGATACTAATAGACAGAAAGTACGAGAGGACTGCAATAACACGGCTTGCCTGTCGGGGTGAGCATTTGCATCGACCCAGTCATCACTACCAGCAGGAAGACCTCAGTGAGATACCCTCCAAGGCCATGCAGAGACCAGCACTGGAAAGCAGGGTAGTCAGGGGCCAGGTGTCAAGGAGTGCTGAAGGCCTAAACACTACATCACTGTCGTGTCTCCTTCCTTCCCTGACCAAAATTAAATGTGGAGGGTTAGAGAGACATGTCGTTGGGAGCAGAGTAAGCAGGAAGGCTTTCACACAAGAGGCTTTGGACAGCTCCAGTTCAGCAAAATGTACAGGTAAACTCAAGTAAAGTCTTTTTAACTTGATTGTTACAGCAGTCGAGATGGTATTTAGGGCAGTCGCACTCTCCTCTTGTGGGATTTGGCAGATCGGGGAGATTTCCACCGGCCCTGATGGCTACACGTGTGGGCACTGCGCCCAGCTTCAGCTCCTGGGAGACCGTGTTAGGGAAGCTGAAGCTGGGCAGCACGGTGGCTCAGTGGTTAGCACTGCTGCCTCACAGCACCGGGGACCAAGGTTCAAATCCTGCCTCGGGCAACTGTCTGTGTGGAGTTTGTACATACTCCCCGTTGTGTGCATGGGTTTCTTCTGGGTGCTGGGGTTTCCTCCCACAGTCCAAAGATGTGCAGGTTAGATGAATTGCTCATGCTAAATTATCTGCAGTGTTGCGTGTAAGGGCGTGGGTCTGGGTGGGCTGCTCTTCAGTGGGTTGGTTCGGACTTATTGGGCCAAAGGGCCTGTTTATGCACTGTAGGTAATCTAATCAAGGATGCATTCAGGTCATCCGAGATAATGACTGTAATATTCCAGTCCAACGTTCATCGCCCTGAGTTAACCTATCAGTCCTGTTGTATTTAAATAAACACAATTTAATCCAACAGGCGTTCCTTGATTCCTGTTATGTTCCAGGCAGAGAGTAGATGGGTGACCACCAGGAATAGCAAAGGGATTGCAGGAATCCCCTGTGACCATTCCCCTCGAAAACATTTTGAATTATTGGGGGCAATGAGCGTTCAGGGGAAAGCAGCAGGAGCCATGTTGGTGTTACTACCACTGGGGCACAGCGGGAAAGGGTAAAGGTAAACAGGAAGTTAAAGATAGGAGGGTCAATTGTTAGTGGGACAGATCAGAGATTCTGTGGTCACAAACGGGAATCCAGGATGGTGCGTAACTTCCCAGGTGCTAGGGTACAGTATGTCTCCAAGTGGCTGCAGAACATTCTCAAGGGGGAGGGTGAGCAGCCGGAAATCATTATGCACGTTGGCACAAATGATACCAGTAGAAATCGGGACGAGGTCCTGCAGCGTGATGACAGAGAGCTAGGAGAAACTTTTTTAAAAAAAATCCTTGACAGTGGTAATCTCCTGAGAGGGAGATTACCATCCGAGACATGCACTGGAGGGACACCAATATCTTGCTGGCCAGTTCTGCTAGGGTTACAAGGGAGGGTTTAAGCTAGATTGGCAGGTGGTGGTATCCTCAAGAGCAGGGAGGCAGGTGCGAGGCTGGAAGGTGATACAGTAATCAGAAATAGTAAGGTTAGGCTGGAAAACGACAGAGAGAAAGTAATGCATTTTGGATTAAATTGCATCTGTTTCATAGCAAGAGTACTGACAGGTAAGGCCGATGAACTCAGGGTGTGGATATGTAGGTGGGACTGGGATATTATAGCCATTACAGAAATATGGCTAAGTGATGGGTAGGACTGACAGCTTAATGTGGTAGGGAACAGGTGCTTTAGGCGAGACAGAGATGGTGGAAGGAGGGGAGGGGGAGTTGCATTTCTGATTAAGGGGAGTACCACAGCATTAATCAGACATAAAATAACTGATGTATCACCCAGTGAGGCTTTGTGGGTGGAGTTTAGAAATAGAAAGGTATGGTGAGGTGTTTGGGGTTGTAATATAGGCTCCCAAATAGTCAACAGGAATGAAAGTAACTAATATGCAGGGAGAGCGGGGAGACCTGCAGGAGCAATAGGGATATCATAATAGGTTTTTTTCTAATACAGACTGGAACAGCCAGAGCTTTAAGTGATTTGATGAGGTAAAATTTGTTAAATGCGTCAGGAAAGTTTCCTCAAGCAGTGTATATAGAGTGTCCTACTCGGAAAGGGGCAAAATTCGAAAATTTCTTAGTAAGTAATGCATGACAGGTGTCTGAGTTAATAGTGGGGGAGCACTTTGGGACCACTAACCATAGTTCTATTGGTTTTTAAATAGTTATGGAGAAGGACAAAACTGGTCCTCATGTTTATGTTCGAACATGGGGTGTGGCTAATGTACAGGCAGCTGGGATCAAGTGAATACCTGGAGATATATAAGAGATCCAGGAGTTTACTAAAGAAGGAAATCAGTAGGGTGAAAAGGGGGCAAGAAAGAGCCTTAGCTGAAAAAATTAGGATGAATCCAAAAAGGTACTTTAAATATATTAAAAGAAAAAGAAAACAATAACTGGAGAGAAAATAGGACGCCTCGAAAACCAATGTGGACAAGTATGTGAACTATCAGAGATGATTGAAGTCCTCAACGAATATTTCTACTCTATGGAGAAAGACATGATGACTTGAGAACTTGAGGAAGTTAGTCGTGATATGTTAGGGACAATCCATGTCATAGTAGAGGAGATTTTGGACGTACTAGAATGTTTGAAAGTTGATAAATCTGATGGTCCTTACCCAATCTATCCAAGAACACCTCAAGGGGCTCCAGAAGAATTTGCGGGGACCCCGGCTTATAATGTTGATCATCATTAAAGTAATGTCCCGGAAGACTGGAGGATAGAAAATATTGTGCCCTTATTCAAGAAGAACTGAACAAAAAAAGCCTTGGAACTACAGATCAGTAGGCAAGTTACTTGAGAAGGTTCTGATGGATAAGATGTACATGCATTTAGAAAGACCGGCTTTGATTAGGAATAGTAAGTGTGGCTTTGTGCGAGGAAGTTTGTGCCTGACAATTTTCTTAGAGTAATTGGATGATATGACCAGGGAAATTGACTTGGGTGGGACAATAGATGTCGATAGATGTGATGTTGGAAAAGCACAGCAGGTCAGGCAGCATTCGAGGGGCCAGAGAATCTATGTTTCAGACATAAGCCCTTCATCAGGAACGTCCAAAACATCGATTCTCCGGTTCCTCTGATGCTGCCTGACCTGCTGTATTTTTCCAGTGCCACACTTTACGACACCGATCTCCAGCATCTGCCGTGCTCACTTTCTCCAAGGGCGGTAGATTTATTCAATATGGATTTCAGTTACAGCAGAATAGGATGAGGCTTTTTAGCCCCTGGAGCTTGATGTACAATTACAGGAGGAGGCCAATAAACCCCTAGGGCCTATAAAATTGTAACCAGATCATGCAGCGCACCAGTATCCAGTTGTACAGCAACAGGATCAGTCTATTCAGCTACTTGAAGTCAGTAACACAAGAAAAGAAAGAGGCCACAAAGTGACTGGACTATAGGGTATCCTGGAATAAAACCAGGCTTCATAGCCCCTCAGACCTGCCCTTCCATTCAGTAAGTCAGGGCTGATCTGCACTGGCCACAATTTCTCTTTCATGTCCAATTCTTTGCAGCCCTCGACTCTCTGTCGGGTCAAAATCCATTGATACCCACTCGCACCCCCCCAAACATTTAAGTGACGTAGCCTCCCCTAACTTTCTGGTTCCGACTGTCACTACCCCCTGAGAGAAGGAAATACTCTCCACACATATACCTTGGCCTATTGACATGGATAGACGAGATGAATACAGCGTAAAGTGACTGGCCCTAATATCAAGACAGGATTTGATAAAGCAAGATGTCAAGGAGCCTGAACAAAATTTAACTTGATGGGAATCAGTTGTGAACTCCTCACTGGTTGGATCATTCGGAACGCAATGTGGCTGGTGGACGTCTATCCTCCCAGTCCCTGGATATCTCTGTGTGCAATCGCAGGTAACTTATTCAGCACAAACATCTTCAGCTGTTTCATCAATGTCTTTCCCTCTGTCATACGATCAGAGCTGGAGATGTTCTGTGAAGATTATACAATGTTCAGAATAATGAGTCACCTCCTAAAGTACGAAAGTATCAAATCTGGACAACATTCAAGCTTGTGCCTTTAATGTATAGGTAACATGAATCAAAAGCACTGCTGGGCACGAAACATTTCCACGGTTAAAAGAAAGAGGAACCCCTTCAGCAACTCTAGCTGGTTTCACAGTAATATAAGAAAGCCATTCAGCCCATCAGATCTATTGTATATCAAGAGGCGCAATACGTTGTTAACACACTCCTGTGCAGCTCTCTCTTAACCAATATGGGGGATGTACAGAACTCTGTAAATGATCATTGAGTCATAGAATCCTATAGCAAGGAGATAGGCCCTTGAGCCCAAGCTAGTTCATTCTGACCAAAATGTCCATCCATGCTAACCCCATTTCTCTTCACTTGGTCCATATCCTTGTAAATTTATTTTGGTAAGTGTACAATGAAATTTAGCCGGCGTAATTTAGTTAGGTTGACTACTAGATTTTAAAACAGACAAAAACTTTATTCATAAAATTACACAATGCAACACAAAGGATCATGAAATAATTAAACCGATTCAGCTAGACTTAATTATGCTATTCCGAATATACACAACTGCCCCAATAAGCAAACTCCCAATAAAAACCAGTATGAATGGAACACATACTTCCAGGTTGAAGTTGAAGGGCAGAAAAGAGAGAGAGTTTCCACACAGCTCCCAGTTGAACTTCCCAGTTCAAAACTCAACTGCAAACTGCTCAGCTCAGATCATCTAGTTCAGCTAAAATAGCTCACCACTCTCCGTTCATTATACAGGTCACTTAAAAAGCATGACTACTTTCGCCTGAAGTCTCATTTATTTCCATATAAACCAAAGGCCTTTGAAAATCATTTTCATCTCTGTACCAAACCAGACTGATCTGAGATTGGCCCCATTTTATTGTCCCTTTGGAAAAAACCAACGGCAGAGTCTCCTTGAGCCAAGGAACAGCTTTTTGACAAATAAGGGACTTGCTTTGTGACATGTCTCCTCGCCCCACTTAAAAAAAACCCATCAATGCTAAAAAATGGCTGCATTTTTAACCCTTCAAACCCAGTTAGTAGTCCCAAAACTGATAGATACACTAACAGTAAACTTTCAAACTTGCACAAACCCATGCAAATTCAGGCCTCGGTACACCCACCAGCGAACACCTCCGTATCTCATTCATGTCTCAATAACTCATCAGCTTTCACGTTTTCACGACCTGCCACACGCACAATTGTCAGATTGAGTGGCTGCAACAACAAGCTCCATCTAAACAGTCTGACGTTTTTGTCCTTAATATTATCCACAAATGTCAATGTTTTGTGATCAGAGTATATGATTGTCTCAAATGCATTGCTGGTAATATAAACACAGTTGTGGTGTAATGCCAACAACAGCTTTAAAGTCTCTTTCTTCAACATTGAACATTTCTGTGGATGAACGTTTGACTTCCCAGAAAAAATACCCGATGGGTCTTTCTATTCCCTCATCATCCTCCTGCAGGAACACCGGACCGACACCCACATCACTGGCATCGATAGCCACCTTGAAAGGCTTCATGTAATCTAGTGTAGCTAATACTGGGGCAGTGTTAACACAGTCTTAAGGCTGTAAAATGCCTTTTGGACAGTCCTCTGTCCACTGAGAGTTCTTGCCCTTGACAATTTGGTGAGTGCAGCAGCCGCACTGCTTAAAGTTTGGCACAAACTTTCGGTAAAATCCAGTCAATCCCAGGAACCGGAGCACTGCATATTTCATTTTGTCGACAGTGTGAAACATTCCATAACTACTTTCGTTTTCGTATCTCATGGGGCAATTTGTTCATGTCCAATAACGTGATCCAGGAACGTGACTTGGGCTTTCTCAAATTCACTTTCAGCTGGGTTTACCACCAAGCCTGCCTTCTGAAGTTGATCGTACAAGTCCGATAAATGCTGTAAATGTTCCTTCCATGAGTGACTAAAAACCACCAGATCATTAACGTACAGCACATAGTTGGGTAATCTGGCAATGACCTTATTATCAGCCTCTGAAATGTGACTGGATCGTTTTTCTTACCAAATGCCACGACTTTTAATGGATATAGTCCATCTGGTGTTACGAAAGCCCGAAATTGCCTTTGCTCTCTCTGACAGAGGTCCTTGCCAGTAACCTCTGAGAAAGTCCACCTTAGAAATGTAAGTAGCTTCTCCCACTTTTTCGACACGGTTCTCCAAACATTGAATTAGATATGCATCAGTCTTTGTAACGGCGTTGACTTTGTGATAGTGCACACATGACCGTTGGGTACCATCTGACTTTGGCACCATGACTATACATGAGCTCCAGTCAATGTAACTCACTTCGATTATGCCATCTTGGAGCATTCACTCTATCTCCTTCTGAACCTGTGCCAAGTTTGAAGGGTCATACCTGTAAAGATGTTGCTTAATCAGAGCAGCGTCTCCTGTATCTTTATCATGCACAATTATGTTTGTACTTCACAGTTTATTTCCGCATATCTCCCCATGAGATTGTAATAACTCTTTCAGGTCACTTTGCTTTTCTTGTGGAAGGTAACTCAATAATTTATCCCAATTTTTTTTTACAACTTTCTCGTTCAATTTGATTTGAGGAATGTTCAATTCAGAATCGTCTGAACTTGGTTCTTCCTTCTGTTCTGTAATCATGAACACCTTCTCCTCTTGCTTTTTTCCCGATCAAAATACCTTTTGAGCATATTCATATGACACACTATGTGAGATTTCTTTCTGTCTGGAGTCCATACCAAGTGGTTCACCTCATTGAATCTGTTCCCAATTTGATAAGGTACAGTAAAATTTGGTTTTAAAGGCTCACCCGTTACCGGAAGTAACACCAATACCTTATTGCCAATTGCAAAATTGCGAATTTGTGATTTCTGATCCACTTCCTGTTTAATTGTATGCTGCGATACTTTTAAATGCTGTCTACCCAACTCCCCAGCTCTATTTAATCGTTCCCTAAAATCTGACACATCGTCCAAATGGGTGGTCTCTGAATTCTGACTTATTAATATCTCCTTAACCAATGTTAATGGTCCTTTTACATCATGCCTACAAATCAACTCAAATGGACTGAATGTGTTCGATTCATTCTGTGCGTCTCTGATCACAAATTGGTCAAAATGAATTTCCTTTTCACAATCTTCTGGATAATCCTGACCTTTAACCTTCAACATGGTCTTCAGTTTTTGATACCATCTCTCTCATGCTTTCTGTGAATCCGAATAGTACACAGTAGATTGAATTGCTTTATTCACAAGTTATCCATCACCTCCTTGAATAGTTCAGATTTGAGGTTTGCTCTGTCTGGATCTCTATCTAGTAAAAATATTAAGTAATTCTTTTTCACAACACTTTTAGCTGTGATGCTGCCTAATGGGATTGCCTCTGGAAATCTAGTCGATGCATCCATTATTGTTAATAAATACTTATTCCCACTTTGTGTTTGAGGTAGGGGCTGACACAATCTATCAAGACTCTTCTGAAAGGTTCCTCAAATGCGGCAATATGAATTGAAGTTGCAGGTCTTATAACTGCCTGTGTGACATGTCTGAGACGTCTGGCAAACTTCAACGACATCTTTGTGTAGTACTGGCCAGTGAAAATATCTTTGTACTTCAGCCTGTATTGTCCTTTCCCCGAAATGATCTCCAAGTGGTGGCTCATACGGCACTCGCAGCATCCTCGTTTCTATACCCAGCAGGCAAAACAATTTGATGAATTTCTGCCCACGTCTGATCTGCTTCAATGTGTGGAGAAAGTGAAGATTGCAGATGCTGGAGATCAGAGGTGAAAATGGGTTGCTGGAAAAGCGCAGCAGATCAGGCAGCATCCAAGGAGCAGGAGAATCGACGTTTCGGCACATTATTTCCAAAACAAAACATTGATATCATTAAATATAACATGCTTTCCATGATACGTGTCTTCACATCTGGACAAATACGTAGATCAGAAAGATTTAGAAGGATATGGACCAAGTGCAGAGAAATGGGGTTAGCATGGATGGACATTTTGGTCAGAATGAACTAGTTTGGGCTCAAGGGCCTGTCTCCTTGCTATAGGATTCTATGACTCTATGATCATTTACAGAGTTCTGTAGATCCCCAAGTTGGTTGAGAGAGAGAGAGCTGCTCGTTCTGAATGAACTCTCACGGTCTCGATGTGCAGTTGGTGTGTGACACTGCACTGAATGTCATGTTGTTCACAACCTGTCAGCAGCCACACTCTGACAGAGTTCGGCATTCCCATCTGCTTCTGACCTCCATACAGAATACTAGCCTGTCTTCTCTGTCACAAACCAATCCTTTTTGTTTGCTAAAAGCTGTTCATTGGCTCAAGGAGACTCTGTCCTTGATGTTTTCGGAGGGGCAATAAACGGGACGGGCTCCCGTTTTGTACAGACACGAAAAGGATTTTCAGAGGCCTTTTGTTTATATGTAAACAGATGAAACTTCAGGCCAAAGTAGTTATGCTTTAGAAGTGATCTGTATAGTGATTTTCGGCTCTGAACTAAACCAGACTGATCGGAGCCCGTCCCGTTTACTGCCCCTCCGATGGCCGAGCGGTTTTATCTCCGGAATATTAATCCAAGGAATCAGACCCCGGATCTGAATCCCACCACGTCAAATGTTGGAATTTGAATTCATTAAAATATCAGGAATTCAGAATCAAATGAAACAACGAAACCATTGTCGATTGTCCTACGGCACCCTTATGCCCTTCAGGGATGGAAATCTACCATCGTCACCTCGTCGGACTTACATGTGACTACAGACCCACAAAAATGTGGTTAAAGTTCAGTTCCAGTTTGAAATGGCCAGTCCAGCCACTCAGTTAAATCACTCACTTCAAAGCCTCAAAGAGATGAAACGCATGGACCTCAGCACTGACTACTTACAGCCCACGGATTGCAGTGGGGCAGGAAGGCAGCTCACCAACACCTTCTTAAGAACAATGGGGAAAGGGAATTAATTCCTGGCCCAGAATCCCACTAATGAATAAAGAAAGATGATCACACTCAGGGAAGAGAGAAAAATCTACATAAATCTCTTTAAACAGGGACTTTGTACACCTTCCATGGTCATGATTTTCATAAATATGGGAACAGGAGAAACATAAATAAGGTTAATCTCATTTTTAATTTCCATCCCAGCTGATCATCAACAATCCCTTTGTTTGCTTCTTTCTCTCCATCTCTCTCTTTTTCCATCTTTTCAACTCAGTCCTTCTCCCCTTCATAACAGACGTCGCAGTCACCAACATCAATCACACTATTTCCCAACTCTGTTCAGTTCTGAACTATGGTCATTGGAATCGAATTACCAATTCTGTTTTTCTCTCGACCCGAGGCTGCCAAATCTGCTCAGGTTCTCTGGCATTTTTTTTGTTCTTTATTGATTCTGAACTATTGCATCATTCTTTGTTGTATTTAATCTTTAATTTTGTTATTTCTTGGAATGTCTGATTCGCTGACAGGGGCAGCATTGTTCGCCTTACCAAATGCCCTTTACTGTGAGGTCATTCTTTCAGGCAGTACAGAACCAAGCACATTGCTGTGGGTCTGATATCAGTCTTAAGCCAGACCAGGTAATAACGCTAGTTTTATTTACCAAAGGACATCAGGGAAATAGATAAACACATCGACACAATGCTGAAGATGTTATGGTTATTATTTGTAAAATTTGTTTTTAGTTCCAATTCCTGTCATTTGAATTTATTTTCTGACATCATCTGTGGTAGGATGTGGAAGAGTGTCTTTCTGTGCAATAACCTCTGCCTCTGAATTACATTTCTTCCGACATTACTGCTCTGACACAGTGTTCCTGTCATTAAGTTACTTTAGAGGCAAGAACAAGGTTGTGATCAAAATATTTGCAACAGAAAGTGTGCTTAGAGGAGAGGTTAAACATAACGTCTGAATTTTACCAAGGCATATATAGTGCTTTATAAAGCGTCAGCATTAATGCCAAGATTGTGCCTGGGGATATAATCGAGCTGGTAGTGGATAGGTTTAGTGATGGACAGAATACCGAGACATAAATGAATTCTGGGAAAAAACGTACTTTGGTATTCTGAGCAGTCTCGTCGTCAGATGTTTGTGAAGGCCGGGGTGTGGGCGGTTCCGAAATTTGTGGGGAATGAATGGAATTTGATTTGAAACTGAAGACAATAGTTTCCATCTTTGTCAAATATAGATAACAGAAATAGCAAAGACGTTTGCTATGGTCTTATTATGGACATTATTAAATGGATAGAAATGAAGAAACTTACCAGGAACACTAACAATAGCGACGATAGGATAGTAACCCGCCTGGAGAACCATCTGTGCACCATATATCCAATATGGTAATGTTGACCAAGATCAAGAAAAAAAAAGACCCGAGGATAAACTCCTGTCCAGTGTTGCAACTTTCCAGTCTAATGTTCTCAGATTCAGATCAATTAATGGATTATTCCACTCTATTCTCAGATGTTTATCTCTCCTTTTCCTGTCTCTGCAGCTGCTGATCCCTGTGAGCGTTGGAGGTGATGCATCTGCTGTTATAATGGCATAAAACATTGCAAGAAGCCCCTTACTAACAAGAGAGGGATGCCATCCAGTGGCATTATAAGAATCCATGGAGTCCGGCATCAATTACAGTCACTGAACAAACAGATCCAGTTAACACCTTTCAGTATGGTTCCTTCAGTTCACAAAGACAATTGGACTGGATTGATTGTTGGCATCTCTGACTATTGGTCAAATCTCCAATTGCTCTCGTGAAGTTAGTTGTGAGAGAGAATAGTGAATGTTTTCTTATCACAGGCTAGACGTTTCTGCTCGTTGTCCGTTTGCAATACTGTAACCGCCTGAAGATCCCACTACCACCACCCTCAGAAAACACAAACTACATGTTGTTATGGTGCCGATCTCTCCTCGACTAGAACAGGCACCAGCCAATATATTTACAGCGGATATATTTGCACTCCTAAATTTGCACCTTGCCTAAATTTGATGAGTGGGATATGGAAATCTTTTGCATCTCATTTGAAGAAGTGTGTAAACAATTGCAGTGGCCAGTGGCCATGTGGGTTTGGTTGATCCAAACGAAACTTGTAGGTAGAGCTAGTGAGGTATCCGCAACAATATCAGAGGAGGGATCTGGGAGTATGAGGAGGTGAAGAAAGTGCATATGAGCTTGTGCCAGAAGCCTATAGACAACATTTCAGGAATCTTAGGAGTGACCCTGGTCAAACATATGTTGAGTTTGAAAGGGTCAGAGAAAGCAATTTTGATAAATGGATAAGAACTTTAAAAATAGAGCAAATCCATGGTGCACTTAGAGAGGTAGTTATTTTGGAGGAATTGAAAGAGTCATTGCCTGAAGTAGTGCAAACTCTTGTGTAAGAGAGTAAAAACAACAAGGTTAGCAGCTGAAGAGGCAGATGATGATGAATTGTTACATAAAACACATTTTGGCTTCCAGAATCAATTTTAGTTCATGAGGGATAGAGAAACTTCATGTGGAAATGGATATGTAGATCTCAGTGAGGATCAGAAGGATTACTTATCCCAGGGTAAAAAGGAAACCCTGGAAGGGGAGAAAGAAGCACAAAGACTCCGGTGTTTTCGTTGCAATCAATTAGATAACAGGCAATCACTCTGTTGGTGGGCTAGGAAAAAAAAACAGAATAAGCCTGGGAGTTTTAATGGAGCAGTAAAAGAAAGCACAGTAGGGGCTAGAAAGTTGCATCAGAGTGGACAAGTTGATCTGAGGTTGGTCAAGGAGGAAGTAACAGATTTCCTTATAAAATATACCTGCAAAGAGAAAGTGTATTCATATAGGTCAGGAGTAGCAGATAAAGGTGATGCACTATTAAGAGACACAGGATCCTCTCAGTCTGTGATGCTGAAAGATGCGAAGGTATGTATTCCTGAAGGACTATTTCCAGAAAAGGTACTGCTAAAGTGAATTCATGTGAGGCAAAAAGCGCACAATTATGTAAAGCGGGGATGGAGTGTCCAGTAAAGTGTGGAGAAATTGTGGTGGGAGTATTGGACAAACTGTCAGCTCCAGGAATACAATTTGTCCTTGTAAAGTATATAACTGATTCATCGGTAGGAGTGCTGCCTGCTCTGGTTGAAAAGCCAGTGGGGTCACAGACAACTGAAGCAATGCAGGAGCCTCTTCCTGGAATCTTTCCTGATTGTTGGGCAACAAGATCCAAATGTCACCAGCTGAAACAGGAGAGATCATAATGTAAAGACGAGGGAGCTGAAGTGGCATCGTCAGAGACGTTGTTTCATCAGATAGTTGAAACAAAACAAGAGTAAATATGTGATTATGGAAATATGTTTAGATCAGCTAAACACATTGAGTTACAGCATTAAAATGAAAATTTAAAGCAATTAGGTCCCATGGAATCCTGGGAAATTTAATCAATTGGATTCAAAATTGTCTTGAAGGTAATGGATTATTTTCCAGACTGGAGGCCTGTGGCCAGTGTGTGCTGAAAGAATCAGTGTTGAGCTTGCTGCTTTTCATCATGTATACACACAACTTGGATGTGAATATCAGAGGCATGATGAGCAAGTTTACTGATAACAGCAAAATGTGGTGCAGTGCATAGTGTGGAAGATTATCTCACAGAACAAGAGCACCCATGAAAGCGGGTATAATTAGACATTGCAAATATACCTGGATAGATACATAAATAAGAATGGTTCAGAGGTATATTGGCAAAATGCTGGCAAATGGGACGAGATCAGATTAAGATGTCTGGTCAGCACGGACAATTTGGACAAAAGTGTCTGTTTCCATGGTGTTTGACTCTCTGATTCGATAAGACAGATTAGGAAAAGTTCTAAAGGCCGTTCGCGTGGAAATTATCTTCCCCAAAAGATTGTGGTGCAGCTTTGTTTACATTTATTCAAGGATGTATTAGTAAAGTATTTGTTCATGAAGTGAGTCATGGATAATTGGATTCAGACAGGAAAGTGGGGCTGAGAACACAACCTGATCAGCCAATATCTTAGTGACTGGTGGAGAACGCTCACAGTGTGTAATGACCCACTACTGTTCCTCAGTTCCATGCTTCTGTGTTCCAATCAGCCCCTGAAACCTGCTAGACAAGAGCACTGGGGGGCCACGTACTGCTATCACTTCGTGGACAGAAGCAGAGGAGACTATTCAGTCCCTCAATACTTTCCCACACGGTTTAGGTGATTTGAAAAATGTAATTGGAAAACGCAGACTGAGTATCAAAGAGGGCCTTTAACTCTCTTTATACAGTTTCCCCATTCTGAAAAATGTGCTCCATTTGTTGGTCACGTTGTCGAACCAGGTTTACTGTGAATACAGCTCGGACACATCACCCAGAGATGGCTCAGAAAATCCTCTGGGCTCCCTGAATATAACATTCAATATCCAAACTTCCAGGAAAATAACACACTGTAACTTTCCAATAATAGAATGTGAGAATGTAGCAACAGAAGCAAGTCTTTCGCTCCCTACCCCACCCCTCAAGATTGCCTTGCCCTTCAGTAAGATCATGGCTGATTTTCTCTCGGTCTCAAGTCCTCTTTCATGCCTAAATATTCATAGCACTCAACTGACTGACAGGTCAAAATCCATCTAAAGTCTCTTTAAATACTTTCGTAGGACAGAGAACATAGGACATTACAGCACAGTACAGGCCCTTCGGTCCTCGATGTTGTGCTAATCTTGTATCCTTCTCTAAGATCAGACTCATCGACATACTTCCATGCATTATCTTTCACGTGCCTATCCAAGCATCTCTTAAATGTCCCTCAGGTAGCTGACTCGACTAACATTGCTGGCAGTGCATTCCACGCACCAAACACTCTCTGTGTAAAGAACCGATATCCCCGAAACCGTCCTCCAATCACCTTAAAATTATGTGCCCTCTTTCCCTCGTAAGAGAGATTTCTGCCTGGGGAAAAGGTATCTGACTATTCACTCTGTCAATGCCTCTCATCATCTTGTACACCTGTATCCAATCACCTCTCATCCTGCTTCACTCCAATGAGAGAGGGCATAACTCCCTCAACCTTTCTTCATAAGACCTGATCTCCAGTCCAGTCAGCATCCTGGCAAGTTCTCTTTGCACCCCATCTAAAGCTTCCTCATCCTTCTTAGAATGAGGTGACCAGAACTGAACACAATATTCCAAGTGTGGTCTAGCCAAGGCGCTATAGAGCTGCAGCATTACCTCACGGCCCTTAAACTCAATCCCTTGCTAATCAAAACTATAGTACTATATGCCTTCTTAACAACCATATCACAAGTTGGGTAGCAAACTTAAGGAATCTATGGACATGGACCCCAAGATCCATCTGTTCCTCCACCCTGCCAACAATCCTGCCATTAACACTGTCTTCTGCACTCACATTCGAGCTTGCAAAGAGAATCACTTCAAATTTTTCCAGGTTGAACTCTATCTGCCACTTTGCAGCCCAGTTCTGCATCCTGTGAATGCCCCAAACCAACCGACAACAGCCCTCCACACTATGTTCCCCTCCACAAACCTTCGTGTCATTGGCAAACTTATGAACCCACCCTTCCGCTTCTTCATCCAAGTCATTTCAAAAAATCACAACAAGCAGCGGTCCCACAACAGATCCCTGCAGTGATCTAGCCCCCTTAACTCTCTGTGTAAGAAAATTCAAGACAATCACGTCCTTCTGTTTGAAGAAACCACTCTCTACTTCTACACCATGACCTATTGATATGAACAAAAGAGGGAACAAAGGGGTTCAGGTAGGAAAGACTGGCTCTGTAATCAAGGCAGGATTAGTTTGAGGATGGCATCAAGGAGCCTGAGCAAAATAGCAAAAATGAGAATCGATTGTGACCTCTCCACTGCTCGGAGTTATTCACAGCACGAGGGAAGGTGATTATTATCGGTGGATATCAATCAAATCAGCCGTGGCGTATCTCTGCAGGAGATTCTCAGGGTATCCCCCTCAGTCCAGGCATCTGCAGTTGGCCAGCGGGGAATCCCTGCAGCGTGGAAGCAGTCCATTCAGAATAGTGAGTTCACAACGATCCGAAGTGAGCATATTCACTGAAGACTACATAATGTTCAGAAAAAAAATCAGCATTCAGATTCGGAAGGCATCTGTGCCCATGTGCGACAAGACACAGACAACATTCAAACGTGTGCTATTAAAGTCTGGGTAACATTCACGTGACACACAAAACACACTTCCCTAGAAAAAGAAAAAGCTCATTCAGTACTTCAATCTGGGATCACAAGAATATGGGGAAGTCATTCAGCCCATCAAAACTACTGGGCAAGTAGAGGGATAGCCCAATCAGTCCTTCCTGCCTATTCCAAGGGAAGACAAGGAGACCGCTCACTCCCATGTATCATTTACATGGGACCAGAAAGAGACCATTTCAAATCTGGAGCCATTTACAAAGCTACAGGAAGTGGTCATTCAGTTTCTTCGGTCACTGACACAGGAAGAGGAAGGTGTCAGAGATGCTCCAATATCACAAACAAATGGTGCATTGGCTGCACAGATAGACTGCTCTAATTTGTTCCACATTGCTTCATTACTCATAGCACATATGTGTTATTTTAACATGGTTTTCTGGCAGTGGAAGTGAAGACAACGTTTTTACCCATTCACTAACGTGTTGTCCATTCCAAGAAGTTAGACCAATGATCTCTATGGAGGTCAGAAGCTGGTGGGAATGCCCAACTGTTTAAGAATGAAGGTTTTACAGTTGCTGACAATGTAACATTCAGTGCAGTGTCACACAGCAATTGTACAGTAAAGTTCATTCAGAGTCTGTAGTTCTCTGTCAATAGACATGGGGCTCTACATAGGCACGGAAACTACCGGGAAAAAAACATCCAATGAGAAGAATGGAATCTTCACGCTATTCAGTTGATTGGGGCATAAAGAGTGTCCAACTATAACCACCAAGTTTCAACTTCTTATTCTCTCACCTGCTACATATTAAACACAAGTTTCTTCACTTTCTCCTCATGATAACACCATGCCAGGGTTTAGTCTGGTGAAAACCTTTCGGACTGTATCGCTCACAACATCATTATTTATAAAGCATTTCCAAACTGTGCACAATACCCTAAATAGTCTCTGAACATAACAATACCATTGGGAAAGATACATTTACTACTCTCTTCAATCTCTCGATTATCCAACTTTTAAGACATTCGGTGTATTCCACCCCTACCTACCCATGGACTCTAACTTTCTGTACTCACCTGTATTCAACCATGTCAACGTCTGATGAAAATGCAAATACTCCACTCTCACTGATTCTCAATTGTCGATGTCACAACGCACAACGTCCACAAAATCAAACAGGTCTATCAAAGGTCATTTCCCTTTCCTGAATCTAGATTGACTATAACAAATTATGTAATAATTTTCCGTGTCTAGTTGGTCACATTCCTCACAAAAGGTTCCAATGTTTTTCTCACAGCTGATATCAAGTTAACTACAATTTAGTTTCCTGTTTGACCTTTCCGTCGTGTTTTAAATACTTAGATTTACTATAGTTGCTTTCCAGTCTGCAGGAAGCTTTGAAGAATAATCAGTAATTCTTTCATTCGCTCTACTGCCACCTCCGCACCACTGTGGGATACAGCTCATCTGATGCAGCAACATACCGACCTTCAATCAATGTGATTTTTAAAGACAAATCTTTTATTAATTCTAATTTCCTGCGGTTCCTCATTTTAACCACACACTCTTTCCCTCGTGTTTCGGGAAGTTTGTTTCTGTACCTTCCTCAGGGAGACGGACTCAATATGTTGTTCTCAGCAGACAGGTGACTTCTGTCAACCAGTGAATACATCGGAGGACTGCACTTCTGTGATGATGGATATGTTACTCAATACTGCCTGGAATGTTCCAGAATTAATCCAGTTTAATTCATGGTGAGCATCAGCATAGTCCTAAAACAGGTGTGAGGCTAAATGGTACACTGAAGGAGGGGACTGTTAGAAAAGACAATAAGTGTTGTTTTTGCGGATATAAAAACATGGACTCTGCAGGTACCTAGGGAAGTGTATCTTTACTTTTCATTATGGTTAAATTAAATACTAATTCTGGAGTAAAATATAAGATGGTAAATTCTTTTAAAATAAGTTGTCAGCAAAAAAAAACTAAGATAACTAAAATGCCTGAGCTGTACAAAAATTGGTACTAAATTGATGAAGTGTACAGGGAATGGAATGTACCAGCAGGATTGATACAAAATGTTCATCTATATCTTGACAAAATAATGTAAATGTCAGCACTAACCGGCAGGAAGGTTGCCAACATGGAGAAGGGGAAGTAGCATGGCTGGAGCGAAGATGGGCAGTTATGTAGCCTGGTAAGAGAGATTGGGTAATTAGGAGACTGGAGAGGTGACCTCCCTCAGCTCAAAGGTATAATTGTAAACTAACCCAAGTCTAATGTGCTTCAATTGCTCTCTGCAATTCGGGTTCTTTCTTGCAATATCGTATAATAAATTGTCTTGTGTCCAGATTTGTTGGTCTCGTCTAAAATTTTATTGACTTTGTTTCTAACAGATTTGGGTGCTCGTCCAGGATCCCAAGCTCCGGTCGCTCAGCAATTTCAGAAAGATCGGAGAAGGTGTACCTTGCTGATTTCGGCGGTCTCTACTTTCCCCCATTGCTGCAGTGGCTCGGGCGAGCAAGATCCGGACTGAGGGACCCTGGAAACAAGACGTGCAGACGCGACGCTGCGGGTTCGGTCGGGTAACTCTTGTGCACAAGACCCGGATAAGAAAAAGGTCTTAAATAAGTATTATCCGGGAAACCGGGGTAGGCAGCAGGTTTTATTTTGTTGTCAGTCTTTGCCACGAGCGAGGCACACTGAGACACGGCGGGTTGATCGGCTAACTCTTCTAGACTTAAGACCCGCATTCGCGGGCGGCCCGGATTTGCAGCAGTAATTCCTGTTATGGCGTTGTCAGAGGTGCGCTGGGACATGGTGGGTTGGATTGCATTAGGAGGCGGCAGGGATATGCAGCATTACTTGCTGTTTCGCCACGGTGCGAAGGGCACTAAGGGCACTAAGACGTGGTGGTTCGGTCGGGTTACTATTGTGTGCATAACACCCGAGTAAAGGTAAATTTCGGGCAACTTAGATTGACAATGGATTTTGCTGTCTGGTATTGCCGCGGGACGCGACGCGCATTCGGCCTGGTAACTCTTGTGCACAAACCAAGGTATGAAAATTAACATTTAAATATTACTTTGGTGATCAGTTCCATACGAGAAGTACGGGAAATTGGAAACTTAAAAAAAAGAGAATAAAGGTCTTAAACTGGCTAGATTAGCCTAATGAGTAAGGTGTCTACCTGATTCGATCACCCAGCCTTAGACCTGTTGTTAAGAGGGGAAATCCCCCACGCGAATGTCAGGACCCTGAAGTGGGTGTAGAAGAAGGTAACACCTTACCTCAGAGGGGTTAATTAAAATTATATAAAGAAATGATATACATCTGAAGACTATATTCCAATGGACAGGCCTTTAGGAAAAATGCTAAGAGATTGGAAATACAATCATTGGATGCGAGGAAAAGATTAAAAAAATATAAAATTTTGTTGCTTTGTGTGGACTAAGGAAAGAATTAAAGCCCCAAATGTATTTTGGCCTAAATACGGGTCAGACGAGGATTGGTTATGTCAAGATTTAAATATATATATATGAATGGGAAACATAAGTGCTCCTATAAAGAATCTGACTACGTCGCCTGTTGGATAGGGATCCCACAAAAATTTTATTCAGAAAAATTCAAAAATGGAAGAATGCAAAGATGAAACAAAGAATACCCGCTGGGATCCTTTGTCAAGTTTACCCCCTCCCCCATATAACAATGATAATGATGGTTTGTCGCTCCCCTCTCCCACAGCACCCCCTCCCATACAAGAACCTGAAAAAGGTCTGGGGGAAAACCTTCCCTTGAGTCCGATTAGAACGAGATCAGTAGTAAAAAGAAGGGACGAGGGGGACATAGGCGGGGCATCAGCACAAATATATCCCCTTAGAGAAGTACCCGTTGGTAATGGGGAAATTGAGTATATTAATGCACTGCTGACCAGTAGTGAAGTTAGGTCTTTTAAAAGAGAAATGAAAAAGAAAGTTATTGGAACCATGTATGTCCCCCTATAATACTCCAATACTACCAGTTGGGAAACCAGATGGGACTTACAGACTAGTACATGGTCTCAGATCAGTAAACCAGCAAGTTCAAAGACGCCATCCAGTGGTGTCTAATCCACATACCTTTTTTAGTAAGATACCATGCAACCATTGTTGGTTTAGTGTGATAGGTTTAAAAAATGCATTCTGGGCTTGTTTTCTAACCCCAGAGAGTCGTGATATCTTTCCTTTTGAATGGGCAGACCTCATCTTTTACTCTTTTGAATGGGAAAACCTATACACTGGCAGAAAACAACAATTCTGATGGACGGTACTTCCCCAGGGATTCACAGAATCACCTAATGTATTTGGGCAAGTACTGGAACAAGTCCTGGAACAACATAAAATGCCTCGGGGAACGTCACTGTTGCAATACGTAGACGATCTACTTGTGTCAGGACAAAATAGAAATGATGTCAGCTCAGCTACCAATGGGTTGTTAACTTTCCTCGGACAACAGAGGTTAAGAGTAACTAGGAGTAAATTGCAATATGCAGAAAAAGAAGTGAAATACGTAGGACACCTTATTAGCAAAGGGACTAGACGCATTAACCCACAGAATTCAAGGGGTAGAAGAGTTGCCCCTCGCGGAAACCAAACGAGAGTTATGGAAGTTTCTAGGATTAATGGGCTATTGCAGATTATAGATAGAGTCATGCGCTCAGAAAACAAAGGGGCTTTTTATAAATTGACTGAGTCCGAACATGAAAAATTGAACTGGACAGAAGAAGAAAAAGAAAAAAAAAATACGCTAGTTAAATCGTACTTTAATCCAAGCCCCAGTTTTGGCCCTTCCCTCACTAGAGACACTATTTCACCTTTTTGTAACAGTAAATGATGGAGCAGCCTTAGTAGTGGTCACTCAGAAAGGAGGAGGAAATAGACAGCCTCTTGCTTTCCTGTCCAAAGTTTTGGACCCAGTTTCAAGTGGATGGCCTGAATGTATACAGACAGGACCAGTGACTGCCATATTGGAAGAAGAAAGTCTGAAGCTCAATTTTGGAGGAGCACTAGTAGTTAGTACCCCCCATCAAGTCAGAACTGTGTTAAACAAAAAGGCAGGAAGATGGTTAACAAATTCGCGAATTTTAAAAGGCAAAGCCATTCTGATGGAAAAAGATGACCTTGTATTAGTAACAGACACCTGTCTAAACCCAGATACCTTCTTATGGTTCAGCCCTGACGAGATATCTGCTCAACATGGAGCACTATGTAAACCAGGTTCAGTACAACCCAGCAATTAGTCCAGGATGGAATATAGCACAGGTGTCTCCAGTCCACAACCTGAGAAATGAAGGGGGAGTAAAACGTAAGACCTGAGAGGTCTCTGACCGTCGGTTTGGACATTATTCCCAAGCTACGGTACTGCCAGGGCAGGGGGGGAGATACATAAACTGGCAGCTGCCCTTAAGAAATTAGTTAATGATACCTCCGACGAAATGGAAGAAACTCATTCTCAAATATCGGCCATAACCACCGAAATGATTGCCACATGATTAACAGCTTTAAAGAATCGAATGGCACTAGATTATCTCTTGGCCAAAAAAGGGGGAACCTGTGCACTAATTGGTAAGGAATGTTGCACCTTCATCTCAGACACCACTTCCCTAGTGGAAGATAAGGCAGAAATAGTAAAGGAAAAGAAAAATAATATAAAAGAAATTGAGAATAAACTTCGAAAAGACGAGAGATGGGAATGGAGTGGCTGGGGAGTGACCAGTTGGGGAAAATGGTGAGCTAATTTAGGTATTTATGTCTTAGTAATAATTGTAGGGCTAATAATTGGATTGAACGTAGTAAAGTGGCTAATGTCTAAGTTGATGATGTCCTTGGGAGGTCAACAGTCAATGATGATCATGACAACATTAAAGACACAAGAAAAAGAGGGTAATAGATTACTCATAGAGTTTGAAAAGGGCAGACTTAAGAGGGCAGAAATGGCAAGATTGTGAACCTCTACACCTTAGGGTGAAAAGAGGGTAGAAAATAAAAATTGCTAAAACAACGAATGGTAAAATAAAAGAAATGGGGGAGTTGTTAGAAATGAAAAGAATAGTTCTTTTCGCAGATGTAAAAAAAATGAAGAAAATGAAGAAAAAAAATCTATTAACTCTACAGGTACTTAGGGAAGTTTATCTTTATTTTCAATAAAAATTATGGATAATCAAATACTAATTCTGGAGTACGATATAAGAAAGTTAACTCTTTGAAAATAAGTTTTCAGCAAAAAAAACGGAGATAGCTAAAATATCTGAGTTGTACAAAAATGATACAAAATTGATGAAGTGGGTAGAGAATGGAATGTACTAGCAGTATTGATACAAAATGTTAAAACTAACTTGATGTATGGCGACAAAATAATGTGCATGTCAGCACTAACAGAGAGGAAGGTTACCAACATGGGGAAGGGGAAGCAATAAGGGTGGAGCGAAGATGGGCAGTTGTATAGCCGAGTTAGAGAGATTGGGTAATTAGGAGTCTGGAGAGGTGACCTCACTCAGCTCAAAGGTATAATTGTAAACTAACCCAAGTCTAATTTGCTCAATTGCCTTGTGCAGTTGCAGCCCATTCTTGCAAGTCCGTAACAAATTGTCTTGTTTCTAGACTTGCTGGTCTCATCTAAAATTTTATTGAGTTTGTTTCTTACAATGTTACGTAATATTCAAAAAGCTTCGTCATCCCTGACCTCCCGAATGCAGTCTGTGTCCATGTGCAACAAGACTGAGACAACGTTTAAGCCTGTGCTGTTAAACTGTCGGTAATATTCATGAAACAACGCTGCACAATTCCACAGTAAATGGAGAAGTTCACTCAGTACTTCAATCTGGCTTCACCGAAATATGGGAAAGTTATTCAGCACATCAAAACAACTGGAACAAGAAGAGGGACAGCCCATTCAGTCCCTCCTGCCGTTACACAGGAAGACAAGGAGTCTGCTCACTCCCACGCATCAAATACACTGGATCAGAAAGTGACTATTTCACACCTGGAGTCATTTACAAGGATCAGGGAGAGGCCATTCAGCTTCTCAAGTCACCAACACAGGAACAGGAAGGTGTCAGAGATGCTCCAATATAACAAACAAATGGAGCAGGAACTGCGCAGATGGACTGTTCCATGGTATTCCTCTACTCAGCGTTACATTGTCCATAATCCTATCAACAGCCACACACCCTCATTCTGAAACAGTTAGCCATTCCCCACCAGAATTCCAGAGAGAACATAGGTCTGCTCTCTCAGTGACGGAGGATGTCTTTGAGACTGGTTAAAAAATGGCTTTATTCCCACTTCCAGGAAAACATGCTAACATAACATGGAAAAACTATGCATAATAGTGGAGGAATTATTCAACTCCAACCATGCCTAATCCTGAGAAAGCAAGTATAGACACACGGATAAAATACCGTCCATCATTGGAACATTCCAGTCTAATGTTCTCAGAATCTGATCCATTGTTGGAACATTTCAGTATATTGTTCTCAGATTCTGATCCATTGTTGGAACATTCCAGTCTGTTGTTCTAAGATTCTCTTCCTCTCCCTCATCCTGTAGCTGGTGAGCACTATCGTCTTGAGGATGCTGCTGCTGATGATACTATGGAATAACAGGTTGAACGAAGCCCCTTCCTAATAGAAGAGGGAAACCCTCAAATGACACAGTTCGTATCCATGGAGACTGACATCAATCACAGTAAATGTACAAACAGCTCCAGTTAACCCTTTCACTACAATCCTTACAAGTTTCAATAATACTTGGTCTGGTTTAGATTTTGATATCGCTGACTATTGGGCTAATATCATAATCTCCAATTGTAAAGTTAGAGGTGAGGCAGAGAGATGATGCTTTCTATTCACTAGCTTGATGATCCTACTATGTTTTGGCAGGATCGGAATTGCTGGACTCCCAAGACTGGCTGTGTCTGATAACCAGGCCTGCCGCATCCTTTCGTTTTCATTTATTTATGTTCATCTTTGACATTTATATTATCATCGTTTAACGGCTTAGGTGGGGTTAGGCATTTTTGAGAGGCTCCTAGAGTGCCATAGACAGTGTAAATACAGTCCATTCCTTGTGGTCCTTGCAGATGCGGCCTGGTCCTATGGAGTGACGGTCAAGCTGTCACAGAAACAGAATTCTTCGTTTTAGCTTTCCCCTCTTATTGTTGGGGTCTCAGCAGGATTGGAAGGCTGGAAATCTATCCCAGCTGCTACACTCTCTCTTTTGATGTTCTTTCCTCCTGGATTCAAGAACTGCATGTGAGACAAGCTGTTTCCTGAATTTATTTTTTGACACGTGTGTGTTTATAGGATGTTACCATATTGGAACAGTTATTGTTTAGTAGTTAAGCAATCTATTATTCTGATTTTTTTGTGTGTTTTGTCGACAGTGATTGAATGAATTGTGTTTTGCTTAATTTGAATATTTTGACCAAGCGAATGGCATCTGAAGCACAGTACCTCACATTTATCTTTAAAGTAAGAAAATGTTCCAGTCAAGACCAGCTTCATCATATATTCGGAGATATGCCTGCTCAGTTCCATAACAAAAAGGACAGATATTCACGTTTTAATTGGCTAACTACATAATGAACAACATGTTGCAGAAACACAGGATTTAACAGCGGAATGCACCATGCTGGAGGAGTGATAGTTCTATCAGGAACTAAATCGCACAGTTAATCCACCTCACAGATCCAGCCCAAACCGTATAAGCCCAGATGAGATATCTGCTCAACATGGAGCACTGTGCAAACCAGGTTCAGTACAACCCAGCAATCAGTCCAGGATGGAATATAGCACAGGTCTCTCCAGTCCACTAGCTAGCTGCCCAACACGTGGAGCAGTACAATACACCCCGATGCATTGATTCAGAAACGCTGACGAAACGGTCTGTCCAGCATGGGGTGATATGCAGCCTACACCAGTGTCTTCCACTATAGACGAGGACAAGACATCTGAACAGTATGATGAGCTGTGCAGTGAATGGATCTGTAAACCTGGAGCAGTTACCGTCAAAGCAGCTGTTTTCACCACCCCAGTACATTGCTCAGTTACACTGTGTTAGTTCACTGCCAAGAGTGAGGAAACTTGCAGCGCATGCTTGGAAGTGACAGAATGTGTAGCTCCCATCCATTTACAGCCCCATATGCCCATTGTGCCCTGACAAGGGGGTGCTGTGGGTGTGAACATCACTGTCAGAGAGAGATGGCGAGGAAATCAGTTTAAATATCACCAAACAAAATATTTTTGGGTAAAAAAGGGAAAGGGAGATTGAAATACAATTTCAAGGAAGATCACAGTTTTCAGAATGCTGAAATGAAGATATTTTGACAGCATTGAGCAACGTGAGCCAGGAATGAGGGGGGAATGGGATATTGGTGTGAGTTCGGATGATGGAGAGTTTTGGGTAAGCATTTCTTCTTCAGCTTTGTAACTGGGAGTGGGGTCAGCAGATACTTAAACTCATTGGGCAGAAACTGGCAATAATTTATCTCACTGCCATTTTCATTGAGTGTGACTGAGGGATCATCTGTCTGAGGCCGAGTTCATTTCCTGGTGTTACCTAATTGAACTCACATCATTAACTACCCGCCCCACCGGTTGGTATCCCTCTCATTCAATGCCAGCCTAATTCTCCCACCCTTCATGGCTGGAGGTAAACACCACCGCTTGGATGCCCCATGGATATTCTGTGATCCTTGGCACTGGTACCATCTTTAAAAGGCCAATTGGCAAACGGTTGAGCTTTCTCAGTTTGGAGCTGCCCTGCACAGTGGTGTGAGCTCAGTACAGGATCTGAGGTCTGAAGAAATGTCCAACAATATAGGACAGGCATCAACAACCTTCCCCATTCTGCCAGAATAAGGGTCACTGTCTTCTCTATGCGCCCGCACATTCTTTGAAATCTCTTATAGCATCTACCCCCAAACAAGGCTCATACTTCACCACTCGAAATCCTGCATGCAACACCTCTCTCTCCCTCTCTTTTTCTCTCTCCCTCTCCACTTTACTCCCACACTATAAACACTGTATATCTGTTATAGCACCTTCCCATCAAGGCTCATGATCCATCACTCTCACTGCTGCACGCAGCACCTTTCCTCTTTCGCTCTCTCTCCCGCCTTTTCAATACCCTCACACGGTGATAGAATATTCTTGAGAACGTCGATTATGGGATGTTCCAGAAAAAGTTCCAAGTAATTTCGGTTTTCAGGAAAACGTCAATGCATCAGTTTATAACATATAAGGGGAAGGAGTACAGATTGTATGTTTTTCACATCACATCCAATTAAAATCCATCATGAGACCAATCAACCCATCAAATGTGCTCTAGCATATAACAAGATTGCGGTTTATTTGATGGTTTTCTCATCTCCATGTTGCCGAAACTTTCACTGATACAACCCCCTGATCAGTGTTCCTGTCACTGATCAGACGACATTCAGGCAATTTCACCCCGGTTATCTTCAAGCTCCTGTTCGAGGGCATTTCCCACTGGGACCGACACTCCAAACACTATATTCCATCAGTTGTATACTTTTATGTAATACTAAGCTCATTTTACAGAGACTGACCAAAATCTACACTTCTTTTATGGTTATCGGTAACCAATAACAATTAGTATTCTGGTTATTTCACTTGTATCATCTTATATTATTCAGCCAAAGACAGCTTCCAAACACTTGTCTCGTTATAACATACAATTTCTAGGCAAGAACATTTTCATCCACAGCCGTTATCTTGACCGTTAACTGAATTGTACCTTCTTTCCTTGTTATGAACGTTTCTATTGTCCTTTGTCTGTGAGAGTTTCGGTCTGTAACAGTTACACAGTCTCCCACATATTTGGTTGGATGGCTGGTTTGTGATGCAGAGGGAGGACACCAGCGCAGGTTCAATTCCCCACACTGACAGAGATTATCATGAAGAGGACGCTCTCTCAACTTTACCCCAACACCTTAGGTGTGCTGACCCTCAGGTTAAACCACCACAAGTGGTCTCTCTGTCTCTCTCCTGACAGAGCAGCCCCATGGTCCTTTGGAATTCTATTCAATCACTTTTGCATTTATTTTAGTTACCTACATTACCATTTGTTTTGCATTATGTCCCTGAGTATTTTGGATCATGTCATTTTGTACCACTTTCAGCATTTTCCCCACACTGCACATTTCTGCGCAATAATCCCTGACTCCATTGTTATCTATGAACCTTTTGTCTGTGCCTCAGAAATATTCAATATCTCTGCCTCCAATGCTCTGCGGGAAGAGATTTCCAAAGTCTCACAACACTGAGAAAATAATAAATAACTTCATCTGGGGTGTGAGGTTGTTATTTTGTCTCCTTACCTGAGAAAGGATACAATTATATTGGATGCAGTTCAGAGATGTTTCGCTTCACGTATTCCAGTAATGAAGGGCTTATATTATGGAGGCTTTAATAGATTATTCTGAGAATGAGAGGTGATCCTATTGAAATATGCAAGACCTTGAGGAGCATGGATCAGGTAGATAACCACTGGGTGTTTGTCTAGTCCAAACTTGTCATTGTTATAGAACCTCTGCAGTGTGGAAGCAGGACATATTGTCCATTGAGTTCACACTGGCCCACCGAATGGCATCCCACCCAGATCTATCCCCCTATCCTAACCAAGCAATCCTGCATTTTCCATGACTAAACTACCTAACCTACACATCCCTCAGCACTATGGGCAATTGAGCATGGCCAATTAACTCTAACCTGCACATCTTTGGAATGTAGGAGGAAACTGGATCACCGGGAGGAAACACACACAGATACGGGGAGAATTGAAGGTTGCAATAGAACCCAGCTCCTTAGTGATATGAGGCAGCAGTGCTAACCACAGATCTACCATGCTGCTCCGTTATTTCGATTCGTTATTTGTGGCTGACTAAAGCAATCTGCCTGACTTGTTCCTATCCTGAACCTTACTCAGTCTGAGACCTTTAACATCGGCCATATCTCCAACCTGGTTACATTTAAATTTGTTGCAAACAGTGGAGGAGCGGTACTAGAAAAGGTAACAGTCGCACCCTCCAACCACAGTCAGAACCGGAGTGAGGAGAATTCACAAAGTGGGCAAGTGGGAATTCTCTTTCCCAGAAGTTTGTGATGGCTGAATCTTTATATTATATCGAGGGTGGCTTCGTCTGATTTTCCATAGACAGGTAAATCAGGGATAATGGTGCATTGAGAGAAAAGTGCAGCTGAGAGCACAGTGAGATGAACCATAACCTACTTTACTGGTGGAGTAGTGTCAAAGGACCGAATGGCCCACTCGTCTCCCTCAGCCTTGTGTTCTGATGTTCCATTCAGCCTTTCGGACCTGCTAAACAGGAGCAGATCGAGGTCACTCCGATGGTTAGGCCTTATTTCGGAAATGTACTTGTAGAATCCAGGCTGGCTCATCTCCACTTTCCTGCTACCCCCTCGTATCTCTAAACTCGCTTGTATGTCCGAAACCAATCCACCCCCTCTTTAAATACATTCAGTGACCCACCTTCTACAACTGTCTGGGTTCTGGAATTCCAGACGTTCACTATCATCTGAAAGATGGCATTTCTTTACATCTCAGTTTGAAATCGATATCCCTTATTCTGTATCAATGTCCCGGGATCAGACACTCTGCCCAGGTATGGAACCACATTCTCAACAAATACCTTGTCAAGCTCCCTCTGTACCTTGTCCATTTCAGTAACTTCACGCTCATTCATTTCAAGCACAATGAGTAATTGCCTCACCATTTTAGATGTACTCAATAATTCAACCCTTTCATCCCAGAAACCCGCTTAATGTACCAATCTTTCTGCATCAGCATGATGACTTTACGTTTCATGCGCAGGAACACTCCAATCCCTTTTCTACTGCTCCTTTGTTCGGACTCCTCTTCATTAAATAACAGGCTGCCTTTTTGTTGTCAGTGTCATCCTCAAACTCGGATGTGTATTGCACTCAGCACCCTCCCTCAGGCTCTCACTATGGATGAAAATAACTGAAGCCATTGGACTGATATTGGTGCTACTCCAGTAGATATGTCTTTATCATAAAGATTGATGAATCCTGACTCCAATTTCTGTGTGATAACCATCCATCATCCCATGCTAATACATTATCCATCATAGTATGAATTTCTGTCTGGTGGAAGAACCTTTACTTTGTGATACCTTGTGGAAAATCTCTGGAAACCGTCATGTCTACCAGTTCCCCTTTATCAAGTCTGCTTGTTCCATTCTCATGGAACGTCCAGAAAAAAGAAATTGCATGATTTTACAAGGCAAAACATAGTTTCCCTTTAACAAAACCATGCTGACTCTGCCTGGAGCTTTTCTAAATGCCCTGCAATTCCTTCCTTAATAACAGACTGTCGCAGATTCCCAGCAATAATAGTTAGGCTAAATGCTGCTTTCTGTCTCGCTACATCCTTGAAAACAGGCGCCAGATTGGAGCTTCACGAGTTTCACCGGAAAACTTCAGTAATCCAGAGAGTGATGGAATATTTCACACAGTGACACCAATCACTCTGTAACCACTTCTTTTAAAGTCAATTATGAATTACTGCTGACCTGCCCTATCCTTAGTCTTATTTGTTGTTAAAAACCTTGTACATTTTGTAAGAGACAGTTCGAGAATCCTCCTATTCCCATTTTCTTGATGATTTTGAAATCCTTACAGTGCCTTCCCTGTGAGGATTGATGTCACATACTGGTCTAAATTATCTGCCTGTTCCCTGTAGCCACTTCACCAGTCACACCCTCCGAATGATCCCAATATACTTTCCTAACTTTCTTTCTACCAAAAGTCACACATTCATCTTCAACTTTTATGTATGCACACAGAAATCTTGTGATGCTTTTTTTATATTTCTTGCCAATTTATTTATATCACGTCTTTTTATCCATTTTCCATCTATTTCCTGCATTTTCCATCGCTTTCTAGATTCATACAGTCATATTGCACGCAGACATTTCATCTAACCTGTCCGTGCTGACCAGGTTATTCAAACTAAACTAGTCCCATCTGATTGCATTTGGTCCACATGTCTCTAAATGCTTCCCATTCATATGTTTGTCCAAATTTCTTTTAAATGTTGTCACTGTACTTGCATCTAACAGCTCATCTGGCAGCTCATTCTGTACACACACCACCACTGCGTGAAAAAGTTGACAATCCATTTAAAGCTATCACACTGACTCCTGTACTTACATTCCAAACAGCAGGAGTAATATCTGATAGAGAGGGCAACATGATTACAAAGTAAACAGATCAGATCGAAACTCTGCAGTCCTGCCACATCCAGTCAGAAATGGGGTTGAACCAAGGAAAAACTGACGAGAGAAAAGGACTCCACGAATATTATTTGAAAACAACGTTCACTGGGATTACGGGAATCGCTGATTCGGTCAGCATTTATTGCCCAGAGGACTGTTAAGAGTCAATGACATTGCTGTGTGTCTGGAGTTACATGTGGGCCAGAGCAGGTATGGATGGCAGCTTCCTTCCCTAAAGGACGTCAGTGAACCAAATCGATTTCTCCCACAATCAGTAATTGATTAATGATCATCATTAAACGCTTAATCCCAAACATTTATTGCATTGGAGTTCGATCATGTACGTAACAGGATTCGAACTCAGGTACACCAGAACATTCCTGGGGTTGTTATACTAACACGTCTGCAGTAACACCACTCGGCTATTGCTTTGCCATTCCACGAAAAAAATGGAACCTTCCTGCACATCAGTGTAAAAGACAAGGACCCAGTTATTTATCATCCTCAGCCAGAAGTGTTGCTTGGATGTTCCCCACAGAATCGCAGATGCCAGACTTCAAACAATTCGATTCGCTGCACGTAACATGAAGAGACAGCTGAACACAGTAGATGCGACAAAGGGAATGGGCCCTGACCCCGTTCCTGCAACAAAACTAAAAACTTCTGCTGCACAACAAGCCGTGTCTCTGTGGAAGCTGTTTCATTCCAGCTCCAACTCTGACACCTCCCTGGCAATGTGGAAAATTACACAAAAGTGCCCCGTCCCCTAAGAGGAGAATAATTACAATCTGATCAATTACCTCCCCCTCAGTCCCATCACGATAATCAAATTGATAAGAATTTCTTTGACAGAGCTGTCGACCAGCACAGACATAACGTGCACAGTGCTGTGTCCGATCGGCCCCCATGTGGAGACGGTGTTGCTGTGGAAATGTCAATGGATTACTAATCTAGACCAGAATAATTCTCTGACAGCTGGTGGAAGTTAGAAACAATTAATAAAAAATCAAGATCTAAAATCTGGTGCCAGTAATATTGACCTTGAAGCGCATGTCCATTATCAATGTAAATTTCCTTCCCCAATATACATTCAGGAAGTGAATCTCCCATGCTTTCCTGGTCGACCCAAAAAGTGACTCCAGACACGCAGACATGTGGCAAACTCTTCAATGGCCTCTGAAGCGGCCATGCAAGGCCGTTATATCAAACTTCTCCGAGGTTTTAATGGCTAAAAATGAGATAATACCCGGCACCAGCCTCTATATTGGAAAAGGAATTAGGAAGCACAGTCCTGTCGACACTGCAGAGACCCCCTTCCTTACATCTGAGAGCTTATGACAACAATAACAGAGCTTTCCACAGACTGCACAGAAACATCGCGAAATGAGTAGGCCTTTCAACACATTGAGCCTTCCCCACTCTAGGTTTTGGCCAAACATCTCTTCAATTAACCTTTTCCTAACACTATATACTGTATATCCTTTGAAGTGATCATATATCAGAAAGATATGAAGTAGAAACTTTGGTCCGTCAATTTTGCTCTCCCATTCAATATAACGATGGCTGATCCTGAATCTCCACACCAACCTCCTGCTGCAATTTCACCCCTTTAGTGTCCAAATATCCTTATTTATATTCAGTGCCTTAGTTTCCACAGTCTTATGTGGGACAGAATTCCCCAGGTTTATCAGCCTGTGAGTGCAGACATTTATTGTCATCTCAATGGAGAGTGGCTTGCCTGTACCGAATACTGTGACCCTTGTTTTAGACGTCCCAGCCAGTGGAATTATCATCCCTGCTGACAATCTGTTTCACCCTGTCAGAGTTTTATGTATTTCACTGAGATCTCCAACATTTTTCTAAACTCCATGGAATATAGGCTCAGTGGCCTCAAACTTTGCTCCCACAACAAGCCTGTCATCCCAGACATCAGTCTGGTCATCCTTCACTGCACTCCCTCAATGTCAGGTTTGCCCTTTATTAGATAAGGAGACGAATACTGCACACATATTGCACAATGTTCGAGATGGGGGCTCACCAAGGCCCCGAGTAGCTGCCTAAGACACACCTGGGCTCAAATCCCCCGGAAATGAGGTCAGCGCACCATTTATCTTTCTACCTGCTTTCTGTTGTAGCAGTATTGCTTTCTGTGACTGGTGTACAAGGAGATCGAGATCCTTTTCAATGATAGAGCTCCCCACTTTGTGGGTCTGTGCATACTGCTCAGTGTGCCAATATCAATCC
Organism: Hemiscyllium ocellatum; assembly: GCF_020745735.1. Lineage (NCBI taxonomy): Eukaryota > Metazoa > Chordata > Chondrichthyes > Orectolobiformes > Hemiscylliidae > Hemiscyllium > Hemiscyllium ocellatum. The sequence continues at coordinate 201,060 of NW_026869055.1, forward strand.
CAGTATTGACGTCTGGCTTCAGAACTGACTGCCCTGCATGGATATTCGAGTTTGGTGAAGAATTCAATTAAAGTATAAACATAATACTCTTCATGCAGCAACGTCTTTACATGAATCGCTTTTGAAATGCTAGCCTATTCGTCTATTTTTCCAACCAAATTTCTCAATTTTATGTGTATTCACTTTGTTCTTCATCTGCCACGTATTTTATCATTTCGTCCACTTGTCGCAAACACTTGAAACTTTTTTATATCCTCCTCACCCGCTCACAATCTCAGTTTGGTACCGTCAGCAGATTTGGAAAGATTACATTTAATACCTAAGAAAAAATGTTGGATCCGTTTTCTGAATTGGAAGGGCCCAAACCTCAATTCCTGGATTATCCCACTAGTCATTGCTTTCTTGTGCAAAATACATGGAACGGTTTATTCTGATGCACTTTTTCCTGTCAGCTCTCCTATTCTCAACCCATGCCAGTATATTAGATCTCGCTGCTACACACTGTTATGGGCCAGGACAGACCCCTCAAATCATTTCAAGGAAGTAGCACAGACCCAACGTTTGCTCGCTGACTTAAGCAAGTGTAAGGCGAATATTCCAGGAGTGATGTAGCTGATCAAATCACTTAGTTTTTAACAAAACAGAATGTATTTTCAAGATTACTGAGTGAGAGGCAAACAGAAGAGGATACAACACAGAATAACCTAACCTATCCGAAAACCCATCAGTTTATCCCAACTTCATGATGGTGTTCCAAGTACTTGATATAATCCCCATAAACGCCCCGTGGCAAAACCGAAAGGAAAAAAAATCAAACCCAGTTTCTTACAGGAGAGATGTCAGAGAGAGGGAGGAACAACGTGAACCTGCTTTCCTGGGTCAGGTAGCTTCACAACTGTCTGCCTGCTTTAAGTAAGCAGCCAGACTGCGGAAATCAGATCAAACAAACCAAAGCAGAGGAGCGAAACTGGGATAACTGGCCACTCCCCTGTAATAAGAACAGAAGAACAGAAGTACTAGGAGCAGGAGTAGGCCGTTTGGTCCTCTGCCATTCAATAAGATCATAACTGATCTACTCGTGGTCTCTGATCTACTTTCCGTGCTCTCACCGTATCCCTTATTTACTTTATTGTTCAAAAAGTATCTCACTTAGTTTTAAAACGTTTCCTGAAGTAGTATCAATTACTTAAATGGGCAAGGAATTCCAGAGATTACAGACCTCTAGATGAAGAGGTTCCTTCTCAATTCAATCCTAAATCTATTCCCTCTAATATTGAGGCCATTCCCTCTTGTCCTAGCTTCACCTGCCAGTGTAAACATCCTCTCTACTTCTATCTTTTATACTCACTGCATAATTTTATAAGTTTCTACGAGGTCATCCCCTCATTCTTCTAAATTCCAATGAATATAGTTCCAGTCTACAAAGTAACACTTCATAAGCCAACCCCGTCACCTCTGGAATCACCCGAATAAACCACCTCTGCACCCCGTCCTATGCCTGTGTACTCTTCCTGAAGTAAGGAGACCAAAACTGCATGCACTGCTCCAGGTACGGCCTCACCAGCACCCTGGACAGCTGCAACATAACCTCCCTGCTGATAACCTCAATCCCTTCAGCAATGAAAGGCAACATTCCATTTGCTTTCCTCAGTAATTGCTGTACCTGCAGACCAACCTTCTGTGATTCATGCACATGGACACGCAGGTCCCTCTGTACACCAGCATGCTGCAATGCTTTACCATTCAAGTAATAATCCTTTTTTCTGGCACTCCCAACAAAATGATATCACATTTATCAACATTGTATTCCATCTGCCAGATCTTTACCCACTCACTCAAAGTATCTATGTTCATCCACGAAGGCTCACAGTCCTCTGCATGCTTAGCTATGAAACGCATCTTTGTGTTACCTGAAAACCTTGACACACTACACGTTTTCCCCAACTCCAAACCATCTGTATCACTTGATAATAATTGTGGCCCCAACACCGATCCCTAAGGCACACCACTAGGTATTGATTGCCTGCCAGAATGTCACTCCCTTACATCACAATTTGCTTCCTGTTAGTCCAGCAATCCTCCATGCTGATAATTTACCCGTAATGTCATGCACCTTTTTCTTATGCAGCACCTTCTTGTGTGGCAACTTGTTGAATACCTTTTGGAAATCTAGGTACACCATAGCCACTGGAGCCTCGTTGTCTACATTGCTCGTATTGTCTCAATAGATTTCCAAACGACTTGTTAAACATGACCTGTTCTTCATGAACCCATGCTGCGTCTGCACAATGGGACGATTTCTATTGAAGTGCTTTGCTATTTCTTCCTTGATAATACACTCAAGCAGTTTCCCCACTACACAGGAAAAGCTAACTGGTCTATAATTCCCCACATTTTGTTTACCTCATTTTTAAAACAGTGGCGTCACATTTGCTGTTTTCCAATCTGCCGGGAAAACCCTGGAGTTCAGCAAATTTTATCAAATTGCCACAATTGCATTTACTATTTCTCCTGCTATCTCTTCTAGAACTCTGAAATGCAATTCATCACGGCCAAGAGACTTGCCTACCCTCAGCTCCGTTAGCTTGTGCAACACTATCTCTTCCATAATAATGATTGTTTCCAAGGTCCTCACCTACCTCCGTCTCTTTGGCAATTACGAGCAATTACCATGATGCCAGATACAAAACACCTGTTCAATGTCTCGGCCATTTCGTCATATCTTGTGACTAAATGACCATTCCCATCCTCTGAACGACCAACATTTATATGAGTCATAAAATATATATATATATATATATATATATATATATGGTATATACCATCATCTATCTATCTTTATATTCTGTACTTGTTTTTTTTCTCTCGTGTTCTATCGTCCCTTATAGCGTCCCTTATTTCCTTAGACACAATTGACAGATTACCCATTTTCTTAGAGTCTTTCCTTGTCACTGGAATATACTTTTTCCACGGAAATTAAAAAATTCCTTTGAAAATTCTCCACTGCTTGTCAACTGTCCCATCATGAAGTATTTGTTTTGAGGCGACTTCAGCCAACTCCTCCCTCATTCTATTGTAGTCTCCCTTGCTGAAGCACAGCAATGTGTTATTGGATTTTACCTTCACACTCTCCATCTGCATTCTAAATTCAACCATACTGTGACCATTCCTTCAGTATTATGTGAATAATTATTCCTGTCTCATTGTACATGACCAGACCTACGATACCTTGCTCCTCATTATACGTGCTTTTATTTTAGACTTGAAAGCATTCCCAAGTAGTCAAACCCAGACTTTGTGGATCCGCTGCTTTTAAGACATCCATGTAAAATAAAACAAGAAGGGAATAAACTTGGTAAAGGAGTAGCATTGTCACAACACGAGAGTTGGGACTTCATCAAAAATGTTTCTGATAATCCACATCAGTGCATGCATTGCTGCGCCATAATTTATTTCCTAATCAAGTTCTCAAATATGATTTGCCTTTAATAAATGGGCAATGGCTTTATCTATGTTCATTACTTTACATTAATGTAATTTTTTAAGTTCCCTGAAAATGCGTCCTTTCTAACAGACTCTTGTATTGTTCTGATTGCTTTTTTGGTGCTAAGCAGACTCTGTTTCCCTGCCTCCATCAGAAATACTGGGGTTACATTTGCTGCTGTCAAATCTGGGAATCCAGTTCCAGAATCATCAAGCATTTGGAAGAGGATCAACAGAGTATTCATTGTTACCTTGGCCACCTCCCTTAGTAATCAACGACAAGATTAACAGGTCATGGGTATTTATCACATTTCAGTCAAAATAATTTCTCCAAAACTGTTTATGTACAGATTTGATTCTATTTACTTTTTCTCAGTCGACTGAGAAGTGCTTGGATTTTACTTCTGGAAATGTTTTCTTTTGTGAAGGCAAAACAAAAGTAGTTGCTTCATAGTCCTGCCATTTTCCTATTCTCTGGTTTCACCCTGTAAGGAAGATACAATGATACTCTCTACATTTCACCTTGGTATACTGTGCGTTGAGAATTTTTTACATTTCACTCTTCTTAATGTCCGCTTCATAAACCCATCATTTCCTGTCTTAGGCTGCTCAGTGATTGATCTTCCACAGTCATACAATCACAGAACCAATCTCTATACAGTCAGAAATACTGTACAATCTACATTAGTCCCACTTTCATACATCAGGCCCATAGATGTGAGTGTTTTGAAACTTCAAGTGCTTGTCCACGTAGCTGTTAACGGCTGTGCGATGACCCACAACAACTGCCCTCTCAAGAAATGCATTCCAGACGCCAACATCCTCTGGGTGAAAAACCATCGTGAAATCCTTTCTAAACCTCAAACCCTTCACTTTAAAAGTGTGCTAATTTGTTCTTGACCCTCTGACTTGAAGGGACCGCTGCTGTCTATCTACCCTGATCATGCCCTTCGTAATGTTACTCTTCTAAATCACGTTCCCCTCAGTCTTCTCTGCTCCAAAGTAACCAACCCGAGCTTATCCAGCCTCCCTCCATAGCGGATATGCTCCATTCCAGGGAACATCCTGTTGAATCTCCTCTGCGCCATTTTCCGTGCAATCACATCTTTCCTGTAATGTGGAACCCTGAACTGCACACAGTATTCCATTTTGGCCTAACCAAAGTGCTATATAGCTCTTGTAATCTATGCCTCGATTAGTAATGGCTATGCCTGCTGTCACCAATTACTTCTTAACTAATCTATTACCCAGTCCCGTAACATTCAGGGATGTGTGGAGAAGCACCTCTGAACTTGCGAGTCTGCTGCTATTTATTGAGTCTTCCCCGTCTGGTTCCTTCCTTCAAAGTGCATCACCTCATATTTATCAGGGTTACATTCCAGCTGCCATTGATCTGCCCATCTGACCATTCTATCTGTATCTTCCTGTAACGCAAGACTTTCCTCCTCACTGCCAACCACCCGAATAATCTTTGTGTCAGACACAAACCTAATTATTACATTCACCCATGCCCCTTCAGTTAACATCTATATCATTTATGATACAACAAATAATAAGGGACACAGGACTGACAAACAGTCTTCGACAACCACCTATTTTCTGCAATACTTTCTCGAACACTGATCTGATACTCACTGGTCTGTAATTCCTTGGTTAATCTCTACAGCTCTTCCCATAAAGGGTGTCCTCCAGTCCTCGGCACCTTACCTGTGACCAGATTTTATTTAAGTATTTTCATCAGCGTCTTTCGCCCCTTGTCCCCAAAACGAAGCCTGAGATGTAATTGAGCTGGAACTAGGGACGTGTCCAATTTTATAACAGCCAAAACAATCAATCCCTGTACACATCTTACATCAATCTGCTCAAGCACTTCTCAGCACATCTGTTCGACTTCTGTCTCTGCATATTCCTTCTCCCAAGTAAAGCAGACATGAAGCTCTCATACATCATTCTATCAATGTTCACCAGCTTCACAAACAGATTCCCGCCTTGATCTCGTCGGCAGAAAACCTTGCTATCTGAGGGATTAATCTGGAGAATGTCCATTCACTACATGGGATCAGTATATTTTGTTTAGATCAATACATCAAAATTGTATACAATGCTCCAGGTTCAGTCCAGGAGAAATTGAGGACTGCAGATGCTGGAGATCAGAGCTGAAAAATGTGTTGCCGGTAAAGCACAGCAGGTCAGGCAGCATCCAAGGAGCAGGAGAATCAATGTTTCGGGCATAAGCATTCCTGAAGAAGGGCTTATGTCCGAAAAGTCGATTCTCCTGCTCCTTGGATTCTGCCTGACCTGCTGCGCTTTTCCAGCAACACGTTTTCCAACTCCAGGTACAGTCTCACCACCACTCTGTGTAACTAGTGCAGAATGTTTTTACTGCTCGTCTGAACAAATTACTGCAGAAGCTGGAATCTGAACTGAAACTAACACATGCTAGACACCACAGTGAGTCAGACAGCATCCGTAAAGAGAGAGCATGTTAACGCTTTGCGTCTAGTTGACCCTTCATCGTCTGTATTCGGATTGCCTTTAAATGAAGGCAAACTTAACTTTTACCTTCCCTGTTTGTATATGTTCCTCCCAACACCCTTTGCTTTAATGTTTTCTGCTAAGTTACTGTGTGTGCTGATTAAAAATCCTCCTGAATATCTGACTATATCACAACCATTGCTTCTCTATGGTTAGGTCTACAAGATATATCTTCAAACAAAATGTTTCTAAATTATAACTTCCCTTTCACAAATGCAGAATAATTCTCTTGAAGTTTGCTTTTCCTTTCTCAGTGTCCAATATCACATTCGTTATGATAGATTGCAAAAGATTATTTCCTGCAGACGACAAGTAAACTGATGTGTAGTTTTCCACTTTCCTTCTTCTTCCCTTATTAAATCGTTGGAATGCATTTATATCCTTTCAGATTGAATAAGGATTAATACAGTCATCCACAATACAATCCATCTATGTATTGCTGCTTTCTCTGAAATTGCAGTATGAAGTACATCTGGTTTGTCAGATTTATCAATCCTCAATCCAGGTACGTTGTCATATACTACCACGTCACTAGTATGAATGATTTTAGTGTTTAGTTACAAACGTCCTATGGTATCTCGGGGATATTTTCTGAATCTTCGTCCGTGAAGGCAGACATAATGTAACAGTTTCGCCTCCTTGTCAATATTCTATTCTCTACAATAAATCATCCTGTCCACACATTCACTGTGCCACATTTGGCCTTGTTTTCATTTTCCTTTCAAATATGGACATACACTTTTCGCCAGTATTTACCAAGAACCAAAAAAAAATCCAGCACAGGAACAGACCTTTCTGGCCCTCCAAGCCTGCACAGACCCAGATGCTATATCTAAACTTGTCAACTATTTTCGAAGGATCTGTATCCCTCTGCTCCCTACCCATTAATGTATCTGTCTACATATGTATTAAATGTCGCTATCTTGACCACGTCTACCACCTCCCCTGGCATTGCGTTTCAGGCATCTGGCAGTCTTTGTGTAAAGAACTTTCCGAACATATCTCCCATAAACCTTTTCCCTATCATCTTGACTTCCTGACCACTAGAAATTGAGTACCCCTCTCTGGGAATAAGCGTCTTGCTATCCACCATGTCTATACCTCTCATGATTTTGTAGAACTCAATCAGGTCCCCCGAACTTCCGTCAGTCTAATGAAAAAAATCCTAATCGACCAAAACTCTCTGCAAGACAGTTCCCTCCGATACCATCATGGTGAATCTCATCTGCACCCTCTTCAAAGCATCCACATCCTTTTGGTATAGTGGCGATCAGAACTGTATGAACTATTTGAAATGTTGTCGAACCAAAGCCATAGACAACTGTAACATGACCTGTCATCTCTTGTACAAAATATACTCCAACAGAATCCTTCCTGTGGATGACAAGTTAACTGGTCTGTACTTCGCCACTTTCTCTTTTCTGCCCTTCTTAAAATGGTGGAATGCAGGAAGCAAGGTATGCTGTATGCCTTCTTGACCACTCTATCGACCTGACCCTCGAAGGAACAATGGATCTGAACATCCAGATCTCTGTACATCAATGTTTCCCAGGGCTTTTTTTAATCCCCATTTGCCATATAGTTCATTCTTGAATTGGATTTTTCAAAATGCATCATCTCACATTTGTCCAGATTTTTCTGCACAACTCTCCAATCTATCTATTTCTGCTACATTCTCTGACAGTCCCCTTTACTTTCTGCTACTCCACCAATTGTAGTTCCATCTGCAAACTTATTAATCAGATTACCTTTACCTTCCTTTAGTACATTTACGTATATCATAAACAATAGCAGTCCCAGCACTAAACCCTGTGAAACACCACCCAGAACAGTCCTTCATTTTGAGAAACTCCCTCCCACTGCTACTCTCTGTCTGCTGCTGCCCAGCCTGTTCTCCATCCATTTAGCTCGCAGACACTGGACCCCTTGCAACTACACCTGTTCCATCAGCTTACCTCATCAAAAACCTTACCGAGGTCCATTATATAACATCTACAGACTTTTCCTAACTATCAATTTTCACTTTCGCAAATAAATCTATTATGTTTGCGAAGATGTGACCTCCCCGGAACAAAGCCAGGGAAGGTCTTGTTTGGAATCTGTCTGTGTTGTACTCTGGAATCAGACGGGTATTTGTTCCAAGGCAGAACTTTATAAAATGCCACATTGACTGACTGTCTACAAAGTGCATGTTCTTTTTATAAAAAACAAAATTGAATGCAATTGCAAATACAAATCTGCAAATTCAAATTCACTCCACAGATTTATGCGTGTATGCATGTGAGAAATGCGGAGTGTGTGCACACGGGAGTGGGGGAAGAGTGAGAGAGAGAGAGAGAGCGCGTGAATGTGTGTGTGTGTATATGAGAAAGAGCGTGTGCATGTGTGTGTGTGTGTGTCCTCGTTAAGACACAGACAGATTTGGCAGATCCCTTTCCCCAAACAGACTCACGCTCTGGTTTCAGAGCTTCCACACGCTGCAGCCTCTGCTCCATTTTTTGTTCATGTTACAGACGCAGAGACTGTAACTACAGTCCCCATGCTCCATCCAGAGTTGTGTCTCAAAATCCTCAGGTCTCCCTGAATGTCTGGGGCAGCTCACAGCTCACCCTCCAGCAAACCATCCCCAATACCTCCACTAAATTTTGAACAACAGGAGTCAATCAGAAGATTTTCATAGGGTGATAGAGTCACACAGATGTACAGCATGGAAACAGACGTTTCGGTCCAACCCGTCCTTGCCGACCCGATAGCCCAACCCAATCTAGTCCTATCTACTCGCGCCAAGCCCATATCCCTCCTGACCCTTCCTATTCACATACCGATCCAAATGCCTCTTCAATGTTGCAATTGTACCAGCCTCCATCACTTCCTCTGGAAGCTCATTCCATACACGTACTATACTATGTGAAAAAGTTGTCCCTTAGGTCTCTTTCCCCTTTCACGCTAAACCTATGACCTCTATTTCTGGACTCCCCGACCCCAGGTAAAATACTTTGTCTATTTACTCTATCCATGCCACTCATATTTTGCAAACCTCGATAAGGTCACGCCTCAGCCTCCGACGCAAGTTCAATGCCTGCCCCTTTACAATAATACTCGAGTGGCTTCCTCGTGCTACTGACCACACGATCAGCTGAGAGGGACAAACACAGGTGTTCAGTGGACAGGCACAGACTAAGTTTCAAAGACTTGAGTCAAAACTGCTGAATCCCTCCTGTCCAACATGGATCATTAAACTGTCAGCTTTTTTCCTTTCTTCCATGTGTCTGGGAGTAGTGCAAGAGCACTGCAGGATTACATATATAACATGGAACATGAGACACACGGGGAAGTGAACAACAGCCCCCACACACCATTTTATTGTTTCTGAGTTTCACAATGTCAGCACTCGATACATTACGGAGCCAAATCTCAAAGCCAGGGAAAGATACGGAAGGACAGAAAAATTCACATTAAAGATAGAAACAGATAATTAAGATAGAAATAGGCCATATTGGTGAAATATGGGGGGAAAAGCAGGGCAGTGTGACAAACTGGGGCGCACTGCAGAGTATGCCAATGTATTGCTTAGAAAATGAACTATCTGCCCAGCATGGAGAGCTGTGCAGACTGTACCATTGCATTGCTTAGTACGCTGAACTAGCTACCCAGCATGGGGAGCCGTGCAGACCGTTCCAGTGTATTGTTCAGTAAGGTGGACTATCTGCCCAGCATGGGGAACTGTGCAGGCCGTGCCAGTATATTGCTCAGTAAGCTGGACTATCTGCACAACATGGGGAGCTGTGTAGACTATGCCAGTGTATTTCAGCTCAGTATTGGCCGGGGATAGGATGTAGTCAGAGGGACGAAATGTAATCTGTAACCAGAACTGAACAGCACATAGCGACCTTAATACTTCCAATATTTAAGCAGCAAGGGCAGTGATAAAATGAATCATGTTTCACAGTTGAAACGAGACAGGTCAACATAGAGACCCATGAGTAACACTGCCAGAAGCAAGGAGGGAGAGAGTGAATTAACAAGTTCATTGCTGCAGTTAGTAGTGGTTTGTAAAGTGAACATCTCGATTTAGAGTCTCAGCAGAAACAATAACAGCGACAATGATAGTAGAGTCAATGAAAGGACATTTTTAACGTCAATCATGATTTATAAAATTAATGACTGAACATTGAGACTTACCAGGGACACCAAGGAAAGCCAGGATTGGATAATAAAAATATTGTATAATGTAAAGTGCATATTCGATCCGCCACCATAATGTGCTTCGATTATAATATGTAGAAAGATTCCAAACAACCCAATATAAACTCCTGTCCATTCTTGAGACATTCCAGCCTAATGTTCTCAGATTCTGGCCAACTGTTGAAACATTCCAGTCTAATGTTCTCAGATTCTGATTCATTGTTGGAACATTCCAGACACTTGTGCTCAGATTCTGATCGCTCTGCACTGCATCTCTTGAGCTGCTGATCCCTTTTAATGCAGTCGGTGGTGCTCCCACTCATACTGTGGAATAGCACATTCAACGGAACCCATTTATCATTAAAAGATGGAACCCCTCCACTGGGATAATTACGATCCATGGAGACTGGCATTAATCGCAGTCACTAAACATACAGGCTCCGTTAACCCCTTCCTTATGTAACTTTTCCTATCCCAATAAACGGGGACATTTACTCAGTCTGGGCGGAATAGATGGGCATGGCTTAGGGATGGACCATAAATCTTTCAATCTTCTTATTCTTTCTTCCGTATATGTGGGAGTAGTGCAAGAACATTGCAGGACTGCTTATATTACATTACGTTTATAAAGGGAGATAGAGATAAATAAACACTCCGGCTGCATAAGGTGACCAGTGGGGACATTTCCATAGACAATAAACCAGTGTCCACTATTTATTGCCCATTGGCTTCGTACAATGCTGCTCCTTGTGACATCATTCAAAGCATTGAAACTGCTGCTCAGGAAAAGGAAAAGGTAATTCTGTCCCCGTGTGTCTGTTACAGAGAGACAGGAGGAGACCATTCAGCCTCTCGACCCTGTTACAGATGGACAACGGGAGGCCATAAAGCCTCTTGGGTCTGTTGCAGAGGGATAGGAGGAGACCATTCACCTTTTCGGATCTATTGCAAATGGACAGGAGGAAGCCATCCAGCCTCTCGAATCTGTTGCAAATGGACAGGAGGAGGTCATTCAGCCTATTGAGCCTGTTACAGAGGGACAGGGGGAAGCCATTCAGCCCATTGAGACAGAACGAGGCCGTTCAGCCTCTCGGGTCTGTTGCAGAGGGACAGGAGGATGCCATTCAACCTATTGAGTCTGTTCTAGAAGGACAGGAGGAGGCTATTCTGCTTCTTGAGCCTGTTATTCTGTTGGTTGGAAGTTTTGTTGGTTGGAATTTTTTTTATTCTGTAACTACCAGTTTTAAATTACTTATGGATTAGAACCGTCCTGACATAAATGGTAAAGTTCTAAATTGAATCAGGCCAACTTTGAACGTTTTATATTGGCAATTTCAAAAGCTGCTTGAGAAAAGCTCGTGGCAGGGAAGTGGGAGACCTTCACAACTGAGATTACAGAGTTCTAGGTAGAGTATGTTCCGGTTCATGAGCAATGCAAGGCTGGTCGGGAATGCTGGATGGCGAGCGGAATTGAGGTTCTGTTCAAGAAAAAGACGGAAGCATATGATAGGTACAGACAGTAGGGATCGAGTGAATCCATCGAGGAGTACCAGGGCTCTAGGCTAATACTCAAGAGGGAAATGAGGAGGGTAAACTGGGGGCAGAAGATATCTTTCGAAAATAAGGTAAGGGACAATCCAAAGAGATTCTACCAATACGTTCAGGTCAAAAGAGTAACTAGGGAGAGGACAGGTTCCTTTAAAGATCAGAAAATTGACCTATGTGTGGAATACATAGAGATTGGTGAGATACTACAAAAATATTTTGCATCAGTATTTACTGTGGAGTGCGATATGGAAGGTAGAGAAATTGGGGAAATGAATGGTGATATCTTTAAAAGTGTCCATATTACAGAATATGAAGAGCTGGCCATCTTAAAATGCATTAAGGTACATAACACCCTCTGACCTTTTATGTGACTCTTGGATAGGCACTTGGAAGTTAGTACAATGAAGGGCACATATGTTAATCTGTTCTTAGAGTAGGAGAAACTGCCGGCACAACATCAACAGCTCAGGGGCCTGTCCTGAGCTGCACTGATCTGTGTTCTATGACCTGATCAGGTGTACCCCAGAATCTTATGGAAAGCTAAGGAAACCATTGTTTGATATCTGGCTGAGATATTTTTATCATAGACAGCCACAGGTAAGGTTGTGCCATTGTTTAAGAACAGTTGGTAAGGAAAAGTGAGGAAACTATAGACCGGTGAGCCTGATGTCATTAGTGGGTAAGTTGTTGGAGGGGTTTCTGAGGGACAGGATTTACTTGTGTTTGGAAAGGTAAATTCTGATTAGCAATAGTCAACATGACTTTGCATGTGGGAAATCTTGTCTCACTAATTTGATTTAGTTTATTGAAGAAGTGAAGAATAAGATTGATGAAGGCACAAAAATAGAACGGTGCAATAGAATATGGACTTTAATAAGGCATTCAAAAAGGTTCCAAGTGTAAAACTATTAAGCATGGTTAGATCGCATGGAATACAGGGAGAGTTGTAGTTAATTCGCTCAAAGGTAAGAGATGAAGGTAATGCTGGTGCGAAATATTTTATTTGGACTGGAGGCCTGTGACCAGCAGTGTACCACAAGGATCTAATGGATTTTGTCATTTATGTAAATGATTTGGATGTGAATATTAGTAAGAATGGTTAGTAAGTTTACAGGTAACACCAGAATTGGTGAGGTAGTGAACAGTAAACATGATTAACTCAAAGTAAAACGGGACCCTGATAAGATGTGCCGAAGTGCCGAGGAGTGGCTGATGGAGTTAATGTCAGACAAACGGATGGTGTAATATTTTTGTGAGGCAAATTGGGTCAGCACTTGTAGGCAGGATCCTGGGAAGTGTTTCCAATCACAGAGAGCTAAATAGAAACTATAGAAACACTGCAGTGTGGAAATAGGCCATTCAGCCCATCGAGTCCACACTGACCCTCTAGATAACATGCTGACCAACACACCCATACGTTACCCCAGTAACTCTACATTTCCCTTAGAAAATTCACCTAAACTGCATTTCCCTGGATACTTTGGGTCAGTTTAGTGAGGCCACTGAACATATCCTGTGCATTTTTAGACAGGAATCTTGGGAGAAAAACCAAGCACTCGAAGGAAACCCACACAAACACGCGGAGAAAAAGCAAACACCGCACAAAGAATCACCAAAGGGTGGAATCGAACCTAGCTCATTGGTGTTCTAAAGCACTATGGCTAGCCACTTTGCTACCTAACGATCATCAGAGCGAGCGACTTATTTCTCCCACTTTCTCTGGATCTGTCACATCTGTTCAGATGATGTTGAATTCCAGCGTGGTGCCTTTGTCAAGCCCTCCTTAACCTTCACCCCAGGATTCACATTCTAATGGACAGGTCCTTAAACTGTGACTGACACATTGCCTGCACAGCTGCCCTCACCCCTTCTCCTCCTATCCAGATCAAGTGTTCCATTAATACTACAGCATGCAAGATAATTGCCGATTTAAAATAAAACAAAAAGCGGCAAACACTGAAGATCGGTAACCAATACTGATCTAATGAAGACTCCCCAGATTCGAAACATTGACTCTGCTCTCTTCTGACAAAGAATTGCGAGAAAGTGACAACTGCAAATGCAGTAAATTCTAAAATTAATTCCTTATGAAGGGTTTATGACTGAAACATAATCTTTCCTGCTCTTTGGATTCTGCCTGACCTGCTGTGCTCTTCGGGGGCCACACTTTTCGACTTTCTTCCTTCAGATGCAACCAGACCTGTTGAGGTTTTCCTGCAACTTCTTATGTATCTAATTTCCTGTTTATAACTTAAACAAAGATTTCCCTGCAGCATTGTCTTCCAGGCACATCTTCCACCAATGTTTGTTTCTTCTTCTTTGTTCTAAGCCGCAGTCAAACTGTTTCTGTATAAACTGAGCACCGGGGTGAGATGAATGGTGGATTCAGCGAGATTTGTCTCGATGCCTTTCTCGATGTTACAAAATCTCGCTGCATTTTTATCGAAAAACGCATGGATAAGAAAGGCTGAGATGGATATGGGTCAAGTACAGGGACATGGAGTCAATGTGGACTGACATTTTGGTCAGAATGGACCATTTCTGGCTGAAGGGCCTTTCTCCGTGCAGTAGGATTTTAGGAATGTGAATGGAAGTAGTTTGGGATATAGACAGAGAGGGTGGGGGTGACGGTGGTTTAGAAACAATGTCATGGAAAGATATGTTCACAGGTTTCAGAATTCTGAATGTAGACATGTAGATAGCATCTGACAACATAAGCCAACATTACCAGGAATGATGAGTGAATGGAATATTGGTGTGAGTTCAGCTAATGGAGAGTTTTGGATTAGGATTTGTTCTGCAGCTTTGTACCTGGAAGTGGGGTCAGCAGAGTCTTTGACTCTGGGCTGAATCTAACACTAATTTCTCGCAGTGTCATTTTCATTGAGTGATAGAGCGATTGACTGGATGAGATGGAGCTAGTTTCCTGGTGCTATCTTATCAAACTCACCTCATTCACTACCCGCCGCACCGCATGGTGTCCCTGTCATTCAATGCCAGCCTGATTCTCCCACTCAGCACGGTTGGACGTAATCACCATCGCCGGAAATCCCTGGATATTCCGTGATCCCTGGCACTGATGCCAAAAATAAATGCCAGTGGGCAAATAATTGAACTTTCTCAGTTCGGAGATGCCCTGCCCAGTTGAGGCCGAGCATGACGGATAAGACAATAGATAATAGACAATAGACAATAGGTGCAGGAGCAGGCCATTCGGCCCTTCGAGCTTGCACCAACATTCATTACGATTATGGCTGATCATCCACAATCAGTATCCTGTTGCTGCCTAATCCCCGTAACCCTTGATTCCACCATCTTTAAGAGCTTTATCCATCCATAAGGGGCAATTACACCACGGGTTTGTCGACAAGGGAATTGATGTCCTGGTGGATGGGGTAGTAGAGAGGGCGAGTATTCCAGCAGACCCACCAAGCATGGTCTGAGCTCATCCACCCAACTCAGTGCAGTATCTGTGGTCTGAAGAAATGAATACAGGACAAGCATCAATAACCTTCCCGGCTCTGTCAGGATAAGGGTCATTGTACTCTCTCTGCTCCCTCTCATTCACTGTATATCTGTTATCGCACCTACCTCAGAACAAGACTCACACTCCAACATTCTCACTGCTGTACGCAGCACCTCCCCCTCCTCTCCCCAGCCTTTGTGATACCCCCACTCATTTATAACATGCTCAGGAGAGTGCTGATTATGGAATGTTCCTGATAACGTTCCAAACAATTCCCAGTTTCAGGAGAATGACAGTGCCCCAGTGTGGAAAGCATGAGGGGAAGGAACAGTGTGTTTTTTAAAAATTAAAATTACATACACACGAAATTAAAATCCATCATGAGGCCATTCCATCCTTCAAATGTTTCGGGAGTGATCAAACTGTCTCCTGAGCTCCATGTTATAGGAACTTTCAGTCATGCAGTCCCCGGCGTCCTGTCACTGACTAGACAACATTCAGGCATTTTATCCTGGGTTTCTTCAAGCATATGTGCCTTAGGCATTTCCCATGGGGACAGACTCTCCGACCAATATGTCCCATCAGCTTTCTACTTTCATGCAATAGTAAGCATCTTTCAAACAGATCAAGCAGAAATATACTGTTATTTAATAGTTGTAGATATCTAAACACAATTATTATTCTGGTTATTTTGCTTGTGTCACCTTATTGCATTCAGCTCAAGATAGCATCTAAACACTTGTTTCCACAATTTCCAGCAGAGAACATTTTTATCCTCAGCTGGTAGCTTGACCGTTACGTGAATTGTACCTTTTTCCTTGTTATGCAAGTTTCTCTTGCCCTTTGTCTGTGAGTGTTTCTGTCTGAAACAGTTACACAGGCTCCCACTCAGTTGGCTGGACGGCTGGTTTGTGATGCAGAGGGAGGCCAATAGTGCAGGTTCAATTTCCCACACTGACAGAGGTCACCATGGAGGGGACGTTCTCTCAACCTCCAGGGCTCAATTCCACTCTCCTGCTAACCCCTCATATCCCTCAACTCACAGATATGTCAAAATCCAATCTAGCCCATCTGTAAAAACATTAAGTGGCCCAGCCTTCACAACTCTCTGGGTTAGTTAAATTCAGACTTCACGACCTTCTGAAAGAAAACATTTCTTTGTATCTCATTTTCAAATCGATATTCCTTATTCTGTGTCTGAGTTCGAGACTCTGCCCATGTGTGGAAACACATTCTCTGCATCTACCTTGTGAAGCCCTCTCTGTATCCTTAACGTTTCAGTAATATCACGCTCATTCATTTCAAGCACAATGAATAATCGCCTCACCATGTTAGATGTATTCAATAATTCAACCGTTCCATCCAGGAACCTGCGTACTGTATCAATCTAGTTACTTGCTGCAACACCATGCTGACTTTATCTTTCATATGCAGGAATACTCCAATTCCTTTTTACTGCTCTTTTGTTGGGAGTCTTCTTCATTAACTAACAGCCTGCCTTGTGGTTCGCAGTGTCATCCTCAAACTCGGATGTATATTGTATTCAGCTCCCGCCATCAGGCTGTCAGAATAGACTGTTAATAACTGATGCCATCGGACTGTTATTTGTGATACTCCAGTAGATATGTCTTTATCATAACGATCCATAAATCCTGACTCTCCGAATTTTATGTGTTAACCACGCATCAACCCATGCTAATACATTGTCCGTAACACTATGAGCTTCTGTCTTGTGTAAGAACCTTTATTTTGTGATACGTTGTGGAAGATCTCCGGAAAGCCCATGCCTACCAGTTCCCCTTCATCAAGTCCGCATCTTACATTTTCAGAGATCTCAGAATAACTTTGCAGACAAAATATAGTTTCCCATTCACAAAACCATACTTTTCTAAATGCCCTTCAACTCTTTCCTTAATCACAGTCTCTCGCAGATTCCCAGTAATAATGGTTAGGCTAAATGTTTCCTGTCTTCTGTCTCATTCCTTTCTTGAAGACAGGTGCCATATTGGAGGTTCTCCAGTTTCGCTGGAATACTCCTGAAATCGAGAGAGTTATGGAATCTTTCACACAGTACCACCAGTCACTCTGTAACCACTTTTAAAAAAAAAGCACCTATGAATTACTGCTGACCGGTCTACCCTTACTCTTGTCTATTTGTCAAAAAACCTTGTTCCTTTTGTTAAAGACAGTTCAGAAACTTGCCTACTATTAACATTTTGTTTATATCATTGACATGCTTACAGTGCCTTCCCCTATGAGGAACAATGCAAAGTACTGGTGTAATTTATGCCTATTCACTGTAGCCAGTTCCCCAGTCACATCCTCCAAATGACATCAATATACTTCCCAGACTGCATTTCGACTTAAGGTCACACACTCATTTTGAACTATTTTTTATATATGCAGAAAATGTTGTGATGCTTGTTTTTATATTTCTTGCCAATTTACTTACATCATTTCTTTTGTTCCTCTTTCCTCGCTTTCTAAATTCATACAGTTACATCATGCACAAACAGACCCTTTGGTCCAACTTGTTCATGGTTAACTAAACTAGTCCCATCTGCTTTTCCGTGCCCCATATGCATCTAAACGTTTCCCATTTATATATTTGACCAAATGTCTTTTAAATGTTTAGACACGCTGAATTTCTCCAGCAATTTCTGGTTTTGAACAGTTTTAAAGACGTGTGTCAAAGCCGCCCAAATGCCCTGTCCAACATGAAGCGCCATACACTGAGAAGTGAACAATAACGCAAGATGTAGAAATTCATTGGTTCTGAAACGAAGTAAGACTGGCATCATTGCCGCTACAGAGAGCTTAATGAAGACCATGAAGAGAAACAGAGGGAAACACATTCGATTTAAACACCGAAGGTGGCATGACTGAAAGGGAAAAGATTCAGATGAATGTTAGAATTAGAATCGCTATAGTGTGGCAACAGGCCCGTTGGCCCAACAAGTTAACAACGATTCTCTGAAGACCCAAGGCCATATCTTACATTTATCCCTGACTAATGGACATAACTGAACACTATCGGCAATTTAACTAGGCTAATGCACCTAAGCTGCACATCTTTGGACAGTGGGTGGAAACCGAAGCACCTGGAACAATTCCATGCAGACATGGGAAGAATGTGCAAACTCCACATAGACAATCGCCGGAAGATGCAATTGAATCTCGACCCGTAGTGTTGTGAGGCAGCAGCGCTAACCACGGACCCACGGTGCTGCCCGGCGGGGCAAGTTTAGGGGTTTTGAGAATCATGACAAGTCAGAGGTGTGACACCATGGACAAACGCTCATAAGAATGAGAATACTTAAATGCAGGTGTTACCACATCAGTAACCAGAGTAGGTCATGGGGTGATGTGTGAATGAGTCACGGTGTGAAGT
Source organism: Hemiscyllium ocellatum (assembly GCF_020745735.1). Lineage (NCBI taxonomy): Eukaryota > Metazoa > Chordata > Chondrichthyes > Orectolobiformes > Hemiscylliidae > Hemiscyllium > Hemiscyllium ocellatum. The sequence continues at coordinate 219,668 of NW_026869055.1, forward strand.
GGGGGACAGATAACAGAATTGCAATGCAGAAATTGCAGCTCAAAACTGGGAATTTATGTGGTACTGTCGATCACAGCTGGACAGAAGGCGAATTGTATTGAATCACAATCTGTAACATTTTGTCCAGGATAATCCCTCAGTCTGTCATTCCCATGAAGCTGATCGATGTTTCAGAGACGAGTTGGTGAATGTACCAGTGGCAGAACCATATGTACCTAAAATGATGACAATCCATTTAAAGCTCCTGCACTTGACCACTGTACTTTCATTCCAAACAGCAGGACTGATAACTGAGAGAGAGGGCGAAATGAATACAAAACAAACAGATCAGATAGAAGCTCTTCAGTTCTGCCACAGCCAGTCAGAAATGGAGTTGAACTATGAAACAACTGACAATAAAAGAGGATTCTACAAATATTATTTAAAAACAAGATTCTTTAATGGGATTACGGCGTCACTAGTTCGGTCATCATTTATTGCCCAGATATTAGTTAAGAGTCAAAATAATTTGCAGTGGGTCTGGAGTTACATGTGTCCAGAGCAGGTATGGATGGCAATGTCCTTCCAAAAAAGACATCAGTGAACCAGATGGGTTTCTCCAACGATCACCAATTGATTCATGGTCATCATTACACACTTAATTCTAAACATTTGTTGGGTTTGAATTCCACCATCCACTGTAACAGGATTCGATCTCAGGTCACTAGAACATTACTGGAGTTGTTTGACTAACATCTCAGCAGTTTTTCCTGTGGCTATTGCTCTATCATTCCTCGAAAGAGTGGAACCTTGCTTCACATCAGTGTAAAAGACAAGGATGCAGTGTCTACACCATCCTCAGCCAGAAGTGTTGCTTGAATAATGCCCACAGAATCACAGATGCCAGTCTTCAACCAATTCGATTTGCCACACGTGACATGAAGAAACAGCTGAATGCAGTCAATACGACAAAGGCAATTGGCCCTGACACCATTCCTGCAACAGAACAGAAGACTTGTGCGGCACGCCAAGCCGTGTCACTGGGCACAGTGTTTCATTCCAGCTCCAACTCTAACATCTCCCTGGTAATGTGGAAGATTACTCAACTATGTCCCGTCCCCTAAGTGGGGAATAATTACAATCTGACCAATTACCACCCCGTCAGTCCTATCAAGACAGTAAAATTGGTTAGAAGTCTTCCTGACAGAGCTGTCAAGCAGTACAGAAATAATCAGCTCACTGTAGTTTCCCATAGCTCCCCATGTGTGGGGATGGTGCTGTTGTGGAAATGCCACTGGGCTACTAATCCAGACAAGATAAAAGCTTTGGCAGCTGTAAAAGTTAGAAACAATTAATAAAATATCGAGATGTAAAATCTGGTGCCAGTAATACTGACCCTGAAGCCCATGTCAATTGTCAACATAAATTTGCTTCTCCAGTGTACTTTCAGGAAATGAATCTCCCGTGATTTCCTGGTCTGGCCTAAACGTGATTCCAGATACACAGATATGTGGTAAACTTTTCAATGGTCTCCGAAACTGCCAAGCTAGGCCGTTGTATCAAACTGCTCCAAGGTCTTAATTGATAAACCTGGACAGAACCCCCGAACCAGCCTCTGTATTGGAAAAGAGAACGGGATTCACAGTCCTGTCGACCCTGCAGGGACTTCTTCCCTAAAATCTGAGAGTTTGTAACAACATTTACAGAGCTTTCCCACAGACTGCACAGAAACATCAGGAAAGGAGTAGGTCATATTACACATTGAACCTTCCCCACTCTAGTTTTTGGCCAAACATCTCTTCAATTCACTTTTCCCAAATACTGCATTATCTATATCCGTTGAACTGATTAACTATCGGGAATAAAAAATGAAGTAGGAACTTCGGTCCATCAACTTTGCTCTCCCTTTCAATATAATGATGGCTGACCATGTATCCCCATCCCAAACTCTTGCTTCAACTTCATCCCTTTAGTGTCTAGATATCCTTATTTATATTCAGTGCCTTTGCTTCCACAGCCTTATGAGGCAGAGAATTCTCCAGGTTAACCAGTCTCTGAGTGCAGACATTTCTTCTCATCTCAATGCAGAGTGACCTGTTTGCATCTAATACTGTGGACCCCTTGTTTGAGACATTCTAGCCAGGGGAATTATCATCCCTGCTGACAACCTGTCTCGCCATGACAGAGTTTTATATATGACACGAGATCTCCACTTATTTTCATAAACCCCATGGAATACAGGCCCAGTCGCCCCAAAATCTGCTCCCACAACAAGCCTGTCATCCCAGAGATCAGTCTGATTATCCTTCGCTGCTTTCCCTCAATGTCAGGTTTATCCTTTATTAGGTAAGGAGACCAAACGTGCACACAATACTGCACAACTTTCGAGATGGGAACTCACCAAGTCCCTGTACATCTACAGTAAGACACCCTTACTTCTGGATACCAGTCCCCTGGAAATGAAGGTCAGCATACTAATTATCTTTCTATCTGCTTTCTGTTGCTGCTCTCTGTGACTGGTGTACAAAGAGATCGAGATCCTTTTCAATGACACAGCTCCCCACTTGGTGGATCTATGTACACTGGGCATGTGCCAATCTCAATTCCAGTACTGACTTCTGGTTTCAGACTTCACTGCCCTGCATTGACCTCAGAGTTTAGTGAAGAAATCAACAAATGTATACACAGAAGAACCTTCATAGAGCAATAGGTTTACAAGAGTTCTTTTTGAAATGTTAGCCGTTATTCTATATTTCCAAACAATGTGCTCAATGTCACGTCTATCCACATTGTTCTTCACCTGACAGGTATTTCCCCATTCCCTCCAATTGTCTCAATCATCTTTGAACTTCTTTACATCCTGACCACTTACACACAATCTCAATTTGGGGCCATCAGCAGATTTGCAAGTATTACATTGAATACCCTTGAACAAATGTTTGATATGCTTTCTGAATAGTTCGGTTGCAAACACAAATTCCTGGATTATCATACGGGTCATTGCTTTCCACTCCAAAATATATAGAACTGTTTTTGCTGATTCACGTTTTCCTTTCAACTCTCCCATTCTCAACCCGTGCCAGGAAATTAGATCCAGCTGTTACACACTGTTATGGGCCAGGACAGACCTCCTCAAATCATTTCAAGGAAGTAGCACAGACCCAACATTTTCTCATTGATTTAAGCAGGTGTAAGGTGGATTTTCCAGGAGTGACGCAGCTGAATGAAACACATACAGAAGAGGAAAGCAGACAGAATAACTTAACTATCTGAAAAACCAACAAATTATCCCAATTTAATGATGTTGTTCCAAGAACTTGAAACAATCCGCATAAACACACCATGGCAAAAATGAAAGGAAAAATAAACCCCAGGTTCTTACAGGAGAGATGTCAGAGTGAGGGCGAATCAGAATGGGTCTGCTTCTTTGAGTCTGGTAGCTTCACGACTGCTGCCTGCTTTCAGCAAACAGCAATACTGCGAAAAATCAAGCCAAACAAACCAAAGCAGAGAATCTGCGCTGTTATTCTGCGCTGGGAGAACTGGCTACTTCCCTTTCCTCCGAACAGGAGAACAGAAGGACTAGGATCAAGAGTAAGCTGGCTGGCTATTCGAACCTGCTCTGTCATTTAATAAGATTATGGCTGATCTATTCGTACACTCATATCCACTTACCCCTGCTCGCACCGTATCCTTTATTTACTTCATTCTTCAAAATGCCTTAGGTTTAAAAGCATTAAATACCGCACTGAGCAGGCAATTCCATAGAATTAGAACATTCTGGATGAAGAAGTTCGTTCTCAATTCAATTTTAAATGTACTTCCTTCACCTGCCAGTGGAAACATCCTTCCTACTTGTATGTTATTCATTCCCTTCATTATTCTGTATGTTTCGATAAGATCCGAACCCCATCCTTCTGAATTTCAATGATTATCATCCCAGTATACTCAGTCTCTCCTCATACACCAACTCTCTCAACTCCGGATTCAACCCAATGAAACTCCTCTTGACCCCATCCAGTGCCAGCACATTCTTTCTCAAGTAAGGCAGCTTAATCTTCACACAATACTCCAGGTGTCGCCTCACCATCACCCTGTACAGCTGCAAAATATCTTACCTGCTTTTAAATCCACTTTCTTCAGCAATGAAGGACAACATACCATTTGCCTTCCTCAGTACTTGCTGTATCTTGTGTGTTTCATGAACATGGATACGCAGGTCCCTCTACAGAGCAGCATACTTCAACGTTTTACAATTCAAGTAATAATCCTTTTTACTGGTACTCCTAACAAATCGATGAATTCACATTTACTTACTTTGTATTCCATCTGCCAGACGTTTGCCTACTCACTCAAAGTATCTGTGCTCCCCTAAAAAGTTTCACAGATCTTTGCACACTTCACTCTGCCACTCATCTTCGTGTCATCTACAAACTTTGACAAACTCCGAATGCTCCCAACACCACATCATCTCTACAAATTATGAATAATTGCAGCCCCAACACTGATCCCTGGAGCACGCCACTAGTCACTGATTTCCAGATATGAATAGTACTCATTTAGGCACACACTTTGCTTCCTCTTAATCAACCAATCTTCTATCCATACGAATATTTTACTCATAACGCCTTTATCATATGCAGCAGACTATTGTGTGGTACGTGTCGAACACCTTTTGGAAACCTGGATATATCACATCCACTGAAGCCTCATTGTGTACCTTGCTCATAATGTCTTCATAAATTTCCAAAAGACTTGTTAAGCATGACTTGCCCTTCAAGAAACCATGCTTTGTCTGCGCAATGGGCCGATTTCTATGAAAATGCCTTGCTATTTCTCCCTTGATAATACACTCAAGCATCGTTCCGACTGTACAGATGAAACTAACTGGTCTGTAGTCTCCCATCTTTTATCTACTAGCCTTTTTAAACAGTGGCGTCTCATTTGTTGTTTTACAATCAGCTGGAACTGCCCCAAAGTTCAGCAAATATGTAAAACATTACCACAATTGAACTTGACATTACCTCCGCTATCTTTTTAGTACCCTGGAATGCATTTCATTAGGGTTTTGTCTGCCTTTAGATCCATTAGCTTACCCAACACTACCTCCACCGTAATAATGATTGTAAACATGTCCTAGCCTACCCTCATCTCTTTGTCAATTACTGGCATGTTATTAGTGTCCTCCATTAGGATGATTGATACAAAATACCTGCTCAATGCCTCAGCCATTTCATCCTATCCTATAACTAAATTCTCCATCTCATCCTCCAAAGGCCCAACATTTACGTTAGCCACTCATTTTCATTTTATATATTTAGGGAATCATCTGCAACTCTTTTTCATATTCTAGTTTATTTTTTCTTGTGTTCTATCGTACTTTTCTTTATAGATCTTTTCGTGGCTTTCTGTTGAGTATTAATGATTTTCCAATCTTCTAGGTTCCTGCTTTTCTTGGACATTTTGCATGCCTTCTTTTTAAACTTGGTAGCCTCGCTTATTGCTTAGACACCCGATGCAAATTACCCCTTTTCTTAGAGTCTTTCCTGTCACTGAATATACTTTTTCTAATGACTTTGAAAAATTCCTTTGAAATCCTCCACTTCTCGTCAACTCTCACCATAAAGTATTTGTTACTAGTCAACTTTAGCCTATGCCTCCCTCATTCTGTTGTAGTCTCCCTCGTTTAAGCACAGCACCCTAGTATTTAATTTTATCTTCACACTCTCCACCTGTATTTTAAATTTAGCAATACTGTGATCATTCCTTCCAAGTTGATTTCTAACTATGAGGTCATTCATTTTTCCTGTCACATTATACAGGACCAGATCTAGCATAGCTTGCCCCTTCTTGTACGTGCTTTTATTTTAGAGCAGTCAAACCCAGACATTTCGGATTCACTGCTTTTAAGACACCTTTGAAAAAAAACAAGGACAGCATGACCTTGTTAAAGGTGTAGCATTTTCAGAACATTAGACTTCGGACTTCATCAAAAAGTTTCTGAAAATCGCAATTCACTGCATCTATTGCTTCGCCATAATTTATTTCCCAGGCGGTTTCTCAAGTATGATTCACCCTTAATAATTTGGCATTGACCTGATCCATGTTCATTACTTTCAAGTTAATTTAATTCTTAAAGTTCCCTGGCAAAGCATTCATTCTAATAGACTGTTGTATTATCCTGATTGCTTCTTTGGTGCTAAGCAGACTGTAATTCCCTGCTTTCTCCCTGCCTCCTTTAGAAATATTGGGGTTATATTTGCTTCTCTCAAATCTGTCAAAATCATCAGGAATTTGGAAGACGGCAAGCAAAGTATCCATTATTCCCATGGCCACCTCCTTTAGGAATCAGAGATGAAGATTATCAGGCCATGGGGATTTATCAGATTTCAGTCCAAATATTTTCTCCAAAACTGTTTATTTACTGATTTGATTGTATTTCCTGATTTTTTTCTCAATAGACCAAGAATTGCTTGGAAGTTTTTAATTTATTTTTTCATGAAGGCAGAACTGAAGTAGTTACTTCATAGCCTGCCATTTTCCTGTTCTCCATTCACTGGATTTGGACTGTAAGGAAGCTACAATTATCTTCTCCAACATTTCATCTTGATATATTGCATTATGAGAAGCTTTTACGTTTCACGCTTGTTTAATAAACTCTTCCAAAACCTATTACTTTCTGTCTTAAGCTGTTCAATGATTGACCTTCCACAGCCATGCAATCACAGAAGAATAGCCTGTGTAGCACCAAAATTACAGCACGATCTATATTATTCCAACTTTACAACAACAGTCCCATAGCCATGAATGGTTTGACACTCCAAGTGCTCGTCCAGATACTTTTTAATGGTTGTGAGGTTACCCGTGATACCTCCCCCCACCCCACCTCTGGAAGCACAATCCCGACCCCATCACCCTCTGGGTGAAAAACAATCCATGAATGCTCTCTAAACCTTAAATCCTTCCTTTCAAACGTGTGCTCCCCTCTTCTTTGCCCTTTGACTAAAAGGAGCAGCTGCTGTCTATCCACCCTGTCCATGCCCCTCGTAATCCTATCCATCTGAATCACGTCCCCCTCAGCCTTCTCTGCTCCAAAGTAAACAAATGGAGCTTGTGAAACCTCTCTCCATAGCTGATATGCTCCATCCTTGGGGACATCCTGGTGAATCTCTGTACTCCCTCCAGAATAATCACATCCTTCCTGTAATGTAGCTCCCAGAACCCCCATTTTTTCCATCTTAGCCTCACCAAAGTGCTACATAGCTCTCATAATCTATGCCTCGACGAGTAAACGCTATGTCTACTGTTTCCAATGATTTCTTATGTAACCTTTTATCCTCCCCCCTTACATTCACGGATGTGTGGAGAAGCACCCTCTGAGCTTCCTGGTGTGCTGCCATTCATTGTATATTCTCCTGTCTGGTTCCTTCCTCCAAAGTGCATCACCTCATATTTATCAGGGTTGTATCCTATCTGCCATTGATCCACCCATGTGACCATTCCATCTGTGTCTTCTTGTAACTTAAGAACTTTCTCCTCACTGCCAAACGCCCAGCCAATATTTGTGTCAAACACAGACTTAATAATCACGCTGCCACTCCCCCTCCACATTCACACCTACACCATTTATAAATACCACAAATAATAAGGTAGACAGTGCTGATCATTGTGGTACATCAGGTGACACCGTTCTCCAGTCACACAAATAGCCTTCTACCACCACCTATATTGTGCAAAAGTTTCTCTAACACTGATCTGAAATACCCTCGTGTATGGTTCCCTGTTCTATCTTTATCATCCTTCCTATAAAGGGTGGTCTCCAGTCTTCGGGAACTTCACCTGTGACCAGATTCTATTTAAACATTAGCATCAGTGCCTTTCATTCCTTGTCTCCAACAGCAGCCTGAGATGTAACTGACCTAGACCTGGGGATTGGTCCAGTTTTATACCAGCCAAAACCATAAATCCCTGCTCACATCTTACATCAATCTGTTCAAGGGCTTCCCAGTCCATCATCTTGAATTCTGTACCTACCTCCTCCTTTTCCCAAGTAAATAGACGTGCAATTCTCATATAACAATCAAGCATGGTTCTCTAGTTTCAAACAGATTCTTTTGATCTCAGACCATCTCTTCTCAGCAGACCCTTGTACCATCTGAGAGATTAATCAGGAGAATGCCCATTCAGTATAAGTGATCAAGACATCAAAATTGTACAGGTACAATCCAGGTACAATCTCACCAACTCTCTGTGTTACCAGTGCAGAACGTCTTTACTTCTAGTAGGAGCAAATCACTGCAGAAGCAGAATCTGTACTGCAACCAACACATGCTAGAGATCACAGTGTGTCAGACAGCATCGTAAAGAGAGACCAAGCTGATACTTTGAATCTAGCTGATTCTTCATCGTCTGTATTCGGATTCCCTTTAAAGGAAGGCGTTTAAAGGGGCACAGCACTGACACCTGTGGCACACCAGCTACACCGTACACACAAACAACCTTCTCCCACTACCTATGTTCTCCAATAGATTCTCTAATGCCCTGTTTGCATATTTTCCTCCCAATATACTTTGCTTTAATGTTTTCTGCTAACTTACTGTGTGTGCTGATTAAACCTCCTCCTGAATATCTGACTGTACCACATTCACTGATTTGCCATTGTTTACATCTACAAGAGATATCTTCAAGAAAAAAAATGTAAATTATAACTTCCCTTTCATAAATGCAGAACAACTCTCTGGAAATTTGCTATTACTTACTCAGTGTCCAATAAGATCGTCCTTACAATAGGTTGCAACAGATTCCCTGCTGTGGATGCCAACTAACTTGACAGAAGTCCTCCACTTTCACATTTCTTCCTTTTGTTAATAATTTGAATGCATTCTGAAGTGAATACAGAAAAATACAGTGGTCCCTATTGCAATTAAAATGTGTATTGCTGTTTTCTCTGAAATTTCAGTTTAAATTACATCTGGTCTGTCAGAATTATCAATCCTCATCCCATATCTGTTTTTGAATACTACCTCATAACTGCATATGATGATTTTACTCTTTAGTTACAAAGGTCCCATGACAACTTCGTATTTCTGGGTCACCAAATCCTAAATGTCTGAGGTTGCTCCAACCTCCAGCAAACCATCCCCATCCCCTCCACTAATTTTTCAATAACAGGAGACAATCAGATTTCCCTCCACTGAAAGTGAGATAGCTACTCCTTTATATTTATACTTCAGAGTCCTCCTCGTGTTTCTGACCACGCGAACAGCTGTGATGGACAAACACAGGCGTTCAGTGGACAGGCGCAGACCAAGTTTTTAAAGACATGAGTCAAAGATGATGAAACTCCATGTTCAACATGGAGCACAACTTGGGACACACCGGGAAGTGAACAACAGCCCGAAACACAACCCGCTGTCTGTGGAGAACCACATGGGATACACCAGCAACAGTCCAGCGCACACACCGCTGTCCAACATGGAGCACGACGTGGAACACACCGGGAAGTGAACAACTGCCCTGCACAGACACACACACCTCTTCATGAAGCACCTCAAGGGGCACACCAGGAAGTGAACAACAGCCCAGCACACAATCTCCTGTCCATGCAGTAACACATGGGACACAGCGGGAAGTGAACAATAGCCTGACACACACCATCACATTATTTCTCAACTTCATAATTCCATATTCGATTCACAACCAAAACCCAAGGCCAGAGATAAATAGAGATGGACAGAGATATTCACATTAAAGATAGAAACGGACAATTTATACAGAAACAGAGCATATTGTTGAAATATGAGGAACAAACAAGGGAGTGGGTCTAAATAGAGCAGTGAGACATTGGTGGCTCAAATCACAAGAATGAGAATATTGAATAATGACATTGACAGATCAGCTTACCAAATTTGCTCCACTAAATTTTGAATTTGCCTCACAGAACAAATGCAGAAACTATACACTGGGACAAATAGACAACCCAGTATGGAGAGCAGCGCAGCTTATGCCAGTGTATTGCTCAATCAACTGGACTATCTGCCCAGCATGGGGAGCAGTGCAGACTATCCCAGTGTTTTGCTCAGTTCGCTGGACTATCTGGCCAGCATGGGGAGCTGTGCAGACTGTGCCAGTGCATTGCTCAATAAACTGAACTATCTGCTCAACATGGGGGGCTGTGCAATCTATCGCAGTGCATTGCTCAGTCAACTGGACTATCTGCCCTGCATGGGGAGCTGTGCAGATTATGCTAGTGTATTGCTCAGTAAGCTTGACCAGCTGCCCAGCATGGGGAGTATTGCAAAATTTTGCCGGTATATTGCTGCTACATTTACGCTACGTAGCTGACTCATACGGGACAATTTGCTGCCCATACTGCGAGTGAGAGTAAATAGGCTCCCACAAATTAATGTCTCTGTATCTTCATGCATCAGTTCAAGGCAAGGGGTTTTATGTGTGCGTGTGTGTCGTTCTGGGGCAGCGTGAGATGTGAAAATCATTGTCTAAGAGAGAGCACACATGGAGGAAATCAGTTTAAATGTGAACAACTGTTAGGGCTTGGTATAAGGAACAGAGAGAGATAGTTCATGGACAGCTGTTAATGACGTGCTTGAGAATATTAAAGTAAAGGCATTGCCAGACCCAATAGCATTATAGATCAGTACGCACAGGAATGATGGATGGATGGGGAGTTCTATGTGATATCAGATATGAGCTGTGGAATATTGACTCAGAATTGTTTCTGCAGTTTTGCAGCTATGAGTGTCAGCAACAGACGAATGCCATCTTTAAGACTGTATTTCACAGGTCATGGTTCAAATCGCAGATGGGATGCCCCAGTGAAGTATATACTGGATTTATCAGTAGTTATAATTAGGAATGGACAGGGTGGAGTGTCAGGATATAGTTCATGGCCAAAGGGATCACCACTGTTGTCATTTGTGTATTTCAGCTTCAGACATTGACCGGGGATGAGATGGAGTCAGAGGAAGGCAATGCAGTTTGTAACCAGAGCAGAAGATAGTGACGTCAATGCCTTCAATACTTAGATAGCAAGTGCAGTGATACAACGAATCATGGTTCACAGCTGAAACTGAGCATGTCAACATAGCAACCCATGAGTAATACTGCCAGAAGCAAGGAGGGCGAGAGTGAATTAACAATTTAGTAGTGGGTTTTCAGGTGAATACCAGAAGCAAGGAGGGCGAGAGTGAATTAACAATTTAGTAGTGGGTTTTCAGGTGAATACCTGGATTCAGAGTCTTAGTAGGAACAATAACAGTGGCAAGGAGAGTAGAGTGAATGAAAGATCAGTATTACTGTCAAACATGATTTATAGAATTAACGACTGAACAGTGAGATTTACCAAGTACACTAACAAAAGCCAGGGCGGATAATAAAATATTGTATAATGTGAAGTGCATGTTTGATCCGCCATGATAATGACCTTCGATCATAATATGTAGAAAGATATCAAACATCCGAATATAAACTCCTGTCCATTCTTGTCACATTCCAGTCTAATGTTCTCAGAGTGTGATCCATTGCTTCAACATTCCCGTCTAATGTTCTCAGATTGTGATCCATTGCTGCAACATTCCAGTCTAATGTTCTCAGATTGTGATTCATTGCTGCAACATTCTAGTGTAATGTTCTCAGATTCTGATTCATTGTTGAAACAATACAGACTCTTGTGCTCAGACTCTGATCCCTCCCCCCTGTCTCTTTGGAGCTGATGATTCATGTTAACACTGTCGGCGATGGTCCCACTGTAATGTGGGATAACACATTGAATGGAGCCAACTTATCGTTAAAGGATGCAAACGTCCACTGGGGTAATTACAACTCATGGAGGCTAACATTAATCACAATCACTGAACAAACACGTCCAGCTAACGCCTTCCTGACATCACTTTTCATATTTTGCTGTGGATGGAATGGATGGGCGTTGTTTAGGGATGGACCATAAATCTTTCAATCTTCTGATTGTTTCTTCCATATATGTGGAAGTAGTGCCAGAACACTGCAGGACTGTGTATGTTACATACTGTTTACAAAGGGTGACAGTGAAAAAGTAACAGACCGGTTGCATAAGGTGACTGGTGGGGTAATTTCCAGAGTCAGTACAACAGTGTATATATTTATTGTCCATTGACTTTGTGTAATATTGCTCCTGGTTTTATGTGCACTGTTGTCAAATTCTTCCATAACCTTGGGACATCATTCAGAGCATAGAGACTGCTGCGCCGGAACAGGAGGAATTAATTCTGTCCCCATACCCCTGTTATAAAGGGACAGGGAGACCATTGAGTCTCTCAAGTCTGTGACAGAGGGACAGGAGAAGGCCATTCTGGTTCTTGAGCCTGTTATGCAGTCCTAATATAAATTTTAAAGTTTTAAATTGAGTCAGGCCAACTTTGAACGTTTTATGTTGGCACTTTGAATAGCTTCTTTGGAGAAGCTATTGGCAGGAAAGTGGGAGGCCTTCACAAATGAGTTACGGAGTCTAGCGAAAGCATATTCCTGTCTATGAGCAGGGTAAGGCTGGTAAGTGGAAGGAATGCTGAATGGTGAGCAGAATGATAGGTACAGACAGTGGGGATCGAGTGCCAGGGTGTAGGCTAATACCCAAGAGGGAAATCAGGAGGGCAAAATGGGGACATAAGACATCTTTCGAAATTAGGATAAGGGACATTCCAAAGAGATTGTTCAAATACTTTAAGGTCAAAAGAGTAAGTAGGGAGAGAACAGAAAGTTTAGCAAAGTGACCTATGTGTGGAACTACAGAAGATCTGTGAGATACTAAATTAATATTTTGCATCAGTATTTACTGTGGAGTAGGATATGGAAGGTAGAGATCTTGGGGAAGTAAATAGTGATACCATGAAAATTGTCCATATGACAGAAGATGAGGAGCTGGATATTTTAACATGCATTAAGTTGGATAACCCCCTCTGAACTTTTAAGTGAATCTTGGCTAGGCACATGGATTTTAGTACAATGAAGGTTAGTCTGATCTTAGAGTAGGATAAACTATCGGCACAACATCAACGGCTCAAGGGCCTGTACTGTGCTGCACTGATCTATGATCCATGAACTAATCAGATGTACCCCAGATCCATTGGGAAGCTAGAGAAGTAATTGTTCAGTCTCTGGCTGAGATATTTGTATCATGGACAGTCACAGGTAAGGTTGTGCCATTGTTTAAGAACAGTTGGCAAGGAAAAGCCAGGAAACTGTAGACAATTGGGACTGACATCATTGGTGGGTAAGTTATTGAAGGGGATTCTGAGGGATAGCATTTATTTGTGTTTGGAAATGTAAATTCCGATTAGCGATAGTCAACATGACTTTGTGTGTGGGAAATTGTGTCCCACTAATTTAATTTAGCATTTTGAAGAAGTGACGAAAAAGATTGATGAAGACACAGAAATATAACTGTGGAATAGAATATAGACTTTAGTAAAGCATTCAAAAAGGTTCTGCATGGTAAACGGGTTAGCATGGTGAGATCACATGGAATGCAGGGAGAGTTGGAGGTAATTGGCTCGAAGGGAATAGACAAAGGAAATGTTTGTGAACTGTTATATTTTTTGGACTGGAGACCTGTGACCCGCAGTGTACCACAAGTGTCATTTTATATAAATGATTTGGATGTGAATACAATAGGAACGGTTAGTGACTATGCAGATAGCACCAAAATTGGTGAGGTAGTGGACAGTGAAGATGGTTAACTCAGAGTAAAACTGGACGCTGATCAGATAGGCTTAAGGGCCAAGGAGTGGCTGATGGAGTTCATGTTAAACAAATAGAAGGTGTAACATTTTGTTGAGGCACATTGTGTTAGCACTTATAGGTAGGATCTCTGGAAGTGTTTTCAAACACAGACAGCTACATAGAAATTTTAGAAACCCTGCAGTATGGAACCAGACTTTTTGGCCAACCGAGTCCACACTGACCCTCCTGATCAACAAACCCAAACGTTACCCCGGAAACTCTACATTTCCCATAGAAAATCCACCGAACCTGCACATCGCTGGATTCTGCGGATCAATTCAGTAAGGTCACTGAACCTAACCTGGACATTTTTGGACTGTGGGAGGAAAGCCAAACACCCAGAGAAAGCTCACGCACGCACAGGGAGAAGGTGAAAACACCGCACGGAGAGTCACCAAAAGGTGGAATCGAACGCAGGTCATTGGTGCTATAAGGCAGTATTGCACGCCACTGTGCCACTCAATGACCAGCTGCAAGCGAGATTGCATCCTCCAACATTCTCTGGATCCGTCACATTTGTTCAAATTATGTCGAATTCCAGTGCAGTGATTCTGACAAGCCTTCCTTTACCTCCACTCCAGAATTCACATTCGGAATGACAGGGCCTTTAGCTGTGACTGACACATTGCCTGCTTTTCTGCGCTCACCCCTTCCCCTTCTTCCCAGATCAAGTTGTCCATTAATACTGCAGCATGCAAGATAATTGATGATCTAAAATAAAACAAGGAGCTGCATATACTGGAGATCGAAAACAAAAGCTGTTCTGATGAAGAATCCCCAAATTAAAAATGTTGACTCACTCTCTTCCTACGGAGGATTAGGAAAAAGTGAATTCTGAAATGAATTCCTGATGAATGGCTTATGACCAAAACATCGACTTTCCTGCTCCTTGGATGGGCCCTGACCTGCTGTGCTATTCGAGGGCCAAACTTTCGACCTTCATCCTTCAAATAGTACCAGACCCGTTGAGTTTTGCCTGCAAAAGCGTGTGCATCTAATTCCTTGTTTATAACATGCACAATTTTTCCCCTGCAGTATTTACTTCCATACACATCTCCCACCAGCATTTGCTTCTACTTTTTGTTTATAAGGTCCAGTCAAATTGTTTCTGTGTAATCTGATTGCTGGGGTGAGATGAATGGTAGATTCTGCGAGATCTTTCCTGAGACCTTTCTTGATGCTGAACAATATATGAATTGGAAAGGCAGAGAAGGGTATGGGCCAAGTGCATGGAAATGGGGTTAATGTGGACGGACATTTTGGTTAGTAAGAGCCAGTTTTGGCTGAATGGCCGGTCTCTGTGCATGACTGCAAAGGAAAGAGGTTTTGGGTTTAGACAGAGAAGATGAGATTGAGAAACAATGTCATGGAAGAATGTGATCACAATGCTGAAATATAGACATTTCAATACCCTCTGGCAAAATATGCCAGTATTACCCGGAATGATGGTGAACAGGATATAGGTGTGAGTTCAGATGATGGAGAGTTTTGGATGAGGAGTTGTTCAGCAGCTTTGTACCTGTGAGTAGTGTCAGCAGAGTCTTCAACTCATTTGGCTGAATCCAACAATAATTCATTTTTATGTGATTTTCATTGAGAGTGACAGAGGGATTGTCTGCACGGGGCCGAGCTAGTTCCCTGGTGCTTTCTTACGAACTCACCTCGTTTACTACCCACCCTACCCCATGGTATCCCTCTCATTCAATGCCAGCCCGATTCTCCCACCCGTCTTGGCTGGAGGTACCCTCCATCGCCCGTATGCCCCTGGATATACCATGATGCCTGGCACTGGCGCCATCTTTAAAAGAACAATGGCCACACGATTGAGCGATCCTCAGTTTGGAACTGCCCAGTACAATTTACCCAGAGCATGGCAGATTAAGGCCAATTACACCACGGGTTGTCAACAGGGTCACGGATGCCCTGGTGGATGAGTTATTCCGTCTCTTCCCAGAGTGGGCCACACCACCAGACCCACCGAGGATGGTCTGAGCTCACCGCCGAGCTCAGTGCAGCATCTGCGGTCTGAAGAATGTTCAGTAACACACGACAAGCATCGATAACCTTCCCCACTTTGTCAGCATAAGGGTCACTGCATTCTCTCTGCTCCCTCACACTCACTGTATATCTGTTACAGCACCGACTACCGAACAAGGCTCATGCTCCACCATTCTCACTCCAGCCTGAAGCATCTACCCTCTCTCTCTCTCTCCCCCTCTATTGCTTGCTTTTGTAATACCCCCACAGATTGTAGAATGCTCTGGAGAATACTGATTATGGCATGCTTCAGATAATATTCCACAAAATTCCCAGCTTCAGAAAAATAGCAGTTCCTCTTTGTAAAACATTAGGGGAAGGAACAGAGTATTTTTTAAATAATCACTTGCTATTAAAATCCATAATGAGGCCATTCAGCCCTTCAAAAATGCTGTACCATTTAATAAGATTGGGGGCGATCTGACTGTTTTCTGAGCTTCACGTTTCAGGAACTTTCAATCATTCAGCCCCCTGGTTTCCTGTCACTGGCCAGACGACACTCAGGCACTTATTACCAGGGGTTTCTTCAAGCATGTGTTCAGGAGGCATTTCCCATGGGGATTGCCCCTCCAAAAAATATGCTCCATCAGCTTTTTACTTTCATGTGATGCTTAGCATGCTTCACACAGACCAATCAAAATATACTCTTAATTTACGGTTATCAATATCTAATCATAATTAGTAATTCTGGTAATTTCACTTGTGTCATATTATTATATTCAACCAAAGAAAGCATCTAATCACCTGTCTCGTTATAAAATACAATTTTCAGTGGCTTTTATTTTCCTCAGCCATTATTTTGACCGTCATCTGAATTGTACCTTTTCCATTCTTATCAAAGTTTATACTTTACTTTCAGTTTGGCTATTTCTGTCTGTAGCAGTTACGCAGTCTCCCACTCTGTTGGCTGGATGGCTGGCTTGTGATGCAGAGGAAGGTTAACAGCGCAGGTTCAGTTCCCCAAACTGACGGAGGTTACCATTAAGGGGACGTCCTCCCAACGTTACTCTGTCAGCCTAGATGTAATGACCCTGAGGATAAATTGCAATTTGTGGTCTCACGAATGAGAAAATGGTCCTTTGGGACTCTATTCTATCCAGGATAACATGTTATTTTTTTCAACAATATTTTTATTGAGAGAAAAACTTCTTAGTGCTACAATGAACCAAAAAGTACCCAAATCAAAAAACAATGCAACTTGAACAAAATTACACCATTGTGCATGTACATACAAAGCAAAAAGGTAAATAAACGGGGAGAAAAAACATCCAATAAAACAAATGAATAATACAACTCAGTGTGACAAAGCTTTGGTTCTCATCCTACACGAGCATTAACTAATACACGTCCATTTGCCCGTAATTCTTCCTGCCTGGACATTAGAATCATTAGTCAGGTTCGTCATAGCTATATAAAAGTCCTTATTAGAGTGGCAGATCAGCCTGTATCTTGATAATTCAAAAAGGGCTGTCATGTCTTATAAAAATCTTCTATTTTCTGTTGCACCACACCTTTACAAAAGTCCAAAGGGCCATGCTCCATAATGAGCTTGCGAAAACGCAACAGACCAAGGGCGTTTTCAGGCACCAAATACAACAGAATGTTTTTCTGAACACAGAGTGAGGGTATTGAAGTTTTTTTTTCCTATGCACAACGAAGTCAGGTACACTGGGCAGGCCCACGAAAAGGGAAACCAGATCCATCTCCAATTCGGTCCCCAAGATTCTCTCCATAACACACCGCACCAATAGCGCTGTTGCAAGGTCAACAAGCAATGAGTAAGAGTGCCCATAGTCATTCTGTGTTTGAGACATGCTCCCATTTTGAATTTAGAGAAAGGATCAGGGGCCAGATAGACTCTATGAAAAATCTTCACCTACATGGCAAGAGTATTCTTACAAACTGAAACCCTTCTTGCATTTTCATAAATATCCTCCCCTGTATCCGAAGAGATTTGAACGCCCAACTCTCTTTGCAGACCTCAGAAAGGCACAAAGTCTCGTCTGAGGGGCCACTCTCTACCAAATGATAAAGGGTACTGACAGAGAGTGTGTTCTTAGCACTAAGCACCCTCTTCCGTGCATCTGATCTGTACGGGTCTGTTAAAAGCGTGGTTCTTTTTTGAATAACATTTCTGATCCGATAAAAAGAAAACAGAAGACATCTCATATCGGTAGTCTACAGTTCCGACTTATTTGATCAAAGGACATCATTGTTTCTCCCTCAAAAAAAATCATCAAAGCAAGATACACCGACGAGTTGCCCATTGTTTAAACGTGGAATCTAGTATCCCCGGTCGGAAACACGGTACACCACGTTTTGGGATAAGAAATGAGGTTTGGCGATATTGCCCTCGATCGGACTCATTGTCCTCATTGTTTTAAAATTATTGATACTCATTGGGAAATGTCAATACTTCATAACTGTCCTCATTTTGTCTATGAATAGCAGACTAATAAGGGTGAGTTTTGCCTGAGAAGCGTCAATATCTAACCATATTGGCGCCATGGCCTCACTAACATCGGGTAAAGAAGAGCTTAATTGATAGCTTTTAATATCCGGGAGACATGCTCCCCGCAAACTGTGGGGTCTTTGTAATTTGGTTAACTTGATAAGGGGTCGCTTATGATGACAAATCAAAGTGCTACATCATCCATTAATTCTCTTAAATGTCTGTCCGGGAAACATCAAAGAAAGCATTCACACGGTGTATAGCAAACAAGGGAGGGAATTCATTTTAATAAGAGCTATCTGATCTAGCCAGGATACTGGAAGTGCCTTCCATCTTCGAAGGTCTTGTTAAAGTTTGTCAAACAAATGGACAAATTCCAACTTAAATATAAGTTCAAAGATAGGATTAATGAATACACCTAAATAGGGAATATCCCCATACCGCCGGGATCATTGAAAAAGAAACCAGGTTTCTCCATCGACATCAGCTAATTCCCCAAGATCGCCCACAGACATGGCCTCCGACTTTGTAAAATTAATGGTATTAACGTGACTTCTCTCCCACTTCTGGTGCAGATATGTTGGGGTCCCTACAGATGGCCTTCACCAATGGCTCAATGGCCAACGTAAACAACACTGGCGAAAGGGGTCTACCTTGGACTGCCTCTTGGAATATTAATGTTACAGGATCTCAAAACATTGGTGAGAAACGTGGCCAGAGGATTGCTTTCAAGGAGCCTCATCCACTTGATAAAAACTTTGCCTCGACTAAATCATTCTTATATATAGAAGACATACAGCCACTCAATCCAATCAATGCCTTCTCTGTGTCTAAAGGGATCTCTAATACATATATAGTTTGTTCTGGACACGCTTAGAACATTATGAGTAATCTTCTAATATTGTTGGAGTATCTGCAGCCCGTTATAAGCTGGTGTGGTCCAGTTTGACAATGGAAGGATACCCATTTTCCAGCCGTAATGTAAGGGTCTCAGACAGGATTTTGAAGTCAACATTTAAAAGTTAGATGGGCCTCTAAGAAGCACAATCTTCCAGTGTCTTCGTTTTCTTAAGAATAAGAGAGACATGAACCTCTCTTAAAGATGATGGGAGTCAATCGTGACCGTGTGAGTGACTAACATGGTAAGCATCGGCCCTGACAATAAGTTTATAAATTCCACATGAAATTCACCCGGAAATCCGTTAGGACCGGGCGCCTTTTCGCCCTGAAGCTGCTTTACACTCTCCAGCACTGACAATGGTGCATTAAGGCAAGACACTCATTTGGAGGTTACCCCTGGAAGATCCAAGTTCTTGAAGAGACACTCCATCTTTATCCTCATAATGGTCAGTCTGATATAATTCGGCGTAAAATCTCCGAAATGCTGCTTTAACCTTTATGGGAATGCAGCTAAGGGTTCCAGTACCTTCCCTAATTGAGGTAATGGCTTTGTGGCTCTCTTTTTACTCGCAAGATAGGCTAAATACTTGCCCGGGTTTATCACCTTGCTCAAACAGCCTTTATTTTGCAAATGTAAGTTCCTTCTTGGCTGTCTGTGTGAGCATAGAATTCACTGTAGACCGATGCATTATGATCCTCTGCAGCCTAGCCACCGAGGGTTTATCACAGTATGCCCTCTCGGCTGCCTTCAACCGTGCCTGGAGCAAGCGTTCCTGCTCCAGCTTCTGCCACATCCTAAGAAATATTTATTCCTTTAGCATAAGCCTTAGCAATTTCACATAGAATGGATGGGTTACTGGTTGAATCTGAATTAATGGCTAAGGAAGATCTGAATTCATTACAAAAATACTCAATGAACTTACTATCCTTAAGAATAAAACGATCTATTCGCCAGTGTAGCGAACCTGCTATTGCCCTTAAACTTAACCAAAAAAGTATACTGTTGCATGGTCAGAAATGGTAATATTCCCAATTGTACAGAACACCACCGAATCGAAGATTGTTGCAAGGTGAGGAAGAGATCAACCCTAGTGAGGCCTTTCTGCGGGTTAAAGAAGAAAGTAAAATCCCTATACATGAGGTGGATCTGCCTCCATACATCCACCAGCCACAGTTCCACACAAAATTTGCTTAGTTTGTTAAGATGGTACTGGGGGCTTTTGGGTATACTGTACACCGTGGGTGAAAAGACAATTGAAATCTCCTCCTACAATAATGGGCTGCGAAGAAAGATTACTTAATTTGGAAAATGCATCTATCAGGAATTTAAGGCTGTGCGCCGGGGGCAATAAACATTCAAAATATCGTTTTCATCCCCAGATATCTTTGAGGATTATGATCCTCCGGTGTGTGTCTCATACCATCTCGTAATTTAAGTGGAAGATTATTCCTCACCAGTATGGTTTATCCTCTACTCCTAGTATCAAAAGACGAAAAATAAACCCGATCAAACCCACCCTGCTGTAATGTGAAATGTTCCTTGTCATCAAGGTGCATCTCCTGCAGTAGAACAATAACCACCCTCTCCTTTTTAAGGCTAGAACGTACCCTTTTTCTATTAACTGGCTCCCCTTAATGCTCCAGATACACCATTTAAGCATGATATTGGCCATAACACACTGGAACAACATTTGAACTCCAGAGAGGAAGAACTCGAATCACAAATCGCTGAGCATCAATGAAAAAACACTCATAGAGCCTAAACAAAGACTAACTAAAGCTACTACAACTAACAAGCTCTCAAAACGTTCCATAACTAAATACATACAAAGACAACAAAAAACAGGATACAAAGTGCCAATGGCTCTCAGGAGGGGCATTTACCCCCCGCCCACCGAGGGCATTTACACGTCTCAAATCTTTAACTTCTGCCCCATTAGTAATACCGCATCCAGGGCATTAATCACAAACATCGCGATTGAACTGCCCTTAGGTAGGTTTTCAGTCATTATGATCACCTTCATAACTCCCTCCAGCTTGAGCCGAAACCGACACACAAACTAAGCAAGAGAAAGACGAGTAGTAATATTAGTGAAGTTAAAAGTGTGTACTCTACCCATCCCCGACTATAATTTAATAGCAGAAAGATTCAACAAACTTCCTTTAAAACGAGAAGCATGATTATCGATATCCATGAAAGGATCCAGCCTGCTTTATAGTGTCCACAAAGTTTTCGCGTCCTCTGTAGAGTCAATGGATCTACTGAAAGAGTCACCAGTGCGTGGATCTATTGAAAGCATACGGAGCACCGCTGGGTTCATTAAGGAATACTGAATCTCAAGGTCCCTTTGTATTCTCTTGATATCATCAAAAGATTTTCTGTTTTGAATCACTGCCGCTGAAAAGACCTGGAAGAACATAATCCAGGAACCCTTGTTAGAGCTTTTCCCTGTGTTCTGGAAGATTCCATAAGTCTTTGAATGCCCCGGAACTACGTAATCGCACAAGGACAGGGTGAGAGCGTATGTCTGAGTCTGACCTGCCCTCCGCAACCCGATGAACTGTCTCACTCTTCACCCGTCCCTCTTCAGCTTCGAAGTGAAGGAATTACGGCAGCCAGTTCTCGAAAAAAAAATCACTGGCTGAACACCTTGTGTCTCCAGCAGACCGATGATATGAACATTCTTCATTCTGCCCAGTTCTCGTGGTCGTCACCTTGTTTAGTTAAGGTACGGATATGTTTTCCAAGGGCGAGGATCTGCTCCTTAGAGGAATCGATCACAGACTCTGCCCCTGCAGTTTGGCGCTCGACCTCATCCGTTCTGTTTCCAAGGCTTTCAAGTTGCTCGTCATGTTTTTGGAGCACGGCTGAGCGCGGTTCTAGCCTACTGCAGAACTTTTCTTCAATCATGGCTTCAATCATTTCACGTGACTTCGTGAACTCGGTGACCAAGGCCTGGTGAGTAACTGGGTCCATCAAACGAGCAGAGGGGGTTGCAGCTGCAGCCTCAGGCATGATGAAAGCTTCTGGCGTTGCCCTGCGTGTTGGGACTTACTCCATCCTTTCCCGTGTTTTGTCATTTCCACTTGACAAAACGAAATTAGTAAGAATTCTATAGCTCATTTAGTGTTCAATTTTAAGTAAATGACTGTGGTGGGGTAGATTAGATTAGCACTGTGATTCAGAGCACAGTAAAGCAGACCTTTCATATCACTGCCATCTTGTTTCCCCCTTAAAACTTTGTCGATGTTATCATTTCGTTCAGTTCCTGGATATTCTGGAGCCATGCCATTCAATACTAATGTCTCCATTTTCCCCACAAGGCGCATTGCTGCCCACTCCTCGATAATCCTTGACTCCTTTGTGATTCGTGAACCTGCCTCAAAAATATTCAATATCTCTGCCTCGCAGGAAAGATTGAACATAAATGAACATTAACCGACTCATCGATGTGTGAGATTAGTTTTAATTTTGTATCATTATCTGAGAAAGGATATAGTAATATTGGAAGTAGTTCAGAGGTGCTTCCCTTCACTTATTCCATGGATGAAGGGCTGACAATATGGAGACTTTTACAGGTTACCCTTGGAATGAGAGCTGATCTTATTGAAATATACAATGCCTTGGGGTGAATGGATCAACTAGATACTCACTGGGTGTTTGCATAGTCCAAACTTGAAGTCATTGTCATAGAACCCCTCCAGTGTGGAAGCAGGACATTCTGCCCATCGAGTCCACACCAATCCACCGAACATTATCCTATCCAGACCTCTCCCCCTACCCTATCCATGTAACCCTGCATTTCCCATGACCAACTCACTTAACCTACACATTCCTGGTCACTCTGAGTAATTTAGCATGGCCAATCACTCTAAGCTGCACATCTTTGGAATATGAGAGGAAACTGGAGAACTGGGAAGAAACCCACACAGACATTGAAAGAATGTTCAAACTCCACATAGATGGTCAGACGAGGTTCGAATTGACCTCAGTTTATTGCTGATATGAGGTAGCAGTGCTAACCACAAATCCACCATACTGCTCCATTAGCCCTATTAGTTACCTGCGGCTGATGAAAGAAATCTGCCTGACTTGTTCCTGTCACTGAATCAGGCCCAGTCTGAAACCTTTATAATCGTTCATATCACCAACTTGGTTACATTTAAAATATGTTATGAGCAGTGGAGGAGTGAGACTAGAAAAGGAAACTGTTGACACCCTCCAACTTAAGTCAGAACCGGATTGAGGAGAAATTCTCAAAGTTGGATTTCATTAAAGTGGGAATTCTTTTTCTCAGAAGTTTGGGATGGTTGGATCTTTATATTAAAGCAACGCTGGCCTCGTCTGATTGTTTATAGACAGATGAATCAGGAATAATGGTGCATGGAGGGAAAAGTGCAGCTGGGACCACAATGAGATGAGCCACGACCTTATTCACGTGTGGAGTAGTGTCATAGGGCCGATTGGCCCACTTGTGTCCCTCAGCCCTGTGTTCTGATGTTCCATTCAGCCCTTGGGACCTGCTACACAGGGGCAGATCGTGACCACTCCAATGGTTAGGCACAGTTTCAGAAATGTATTTGTAGAATCCAGGTTGGGTCAGAAAGTGACCACCAACCTCATTCCTTCTTTCCAGGCTTCCCCCTCTGTAACTTCTGCTCCATATGTGAGCCATGTTCCAGACCCAAATTCACAGTGAATACAGCCACCGTACCCCACCAAGGGTTAACTGAAACAAATCTTCTGCTCTCCCTGTACATTGCACAATACGATTTCCAGGAAAATAACCCGTTACTTTCCAAAATCATAACATAGGAATGCAAGATAAAGGAACAGGAGTCGGCCATTCGTCCCCTCAAGCCTGAACGCTCATTTAATAAGAATATGGCTGATCGACTCCAGGTCTGAACTCCACTTTCCCACGCAATTCGTTGTATCCCTCCACAACTCTTTTGGAATAGGGAATTTCAGACATTCACTACCTTCTGAGAGAAGATTGAAATTGGTGTTCCTTATTTGGTATCTATCTCCTTGAGTTCGAGGCTCAGGGGAAACACCTTCTCAGCATTTACCTTGTCAAGCCCCCCTGTATCTTGTACATTTCAGTAATATCACCCTTATGCATTTCGACCGCAATGAATAATCGCCTCACCATTTTCGATGCACTCAATAAATCAACCCTTTCATGCCAGGAACCCGCCTCATGAACCAACCTAGTTACTTGCTGCATCAGCATGCTGACGCTACGTTTCCTGCACAGGAACACTCCAATCCCTCTGTACTGCTCCTTTTTTTGGGAGTCCTCTTCATTAAATAACAGCCTGAATTTTGGTTCTCATTGTCATCTACAAACTCGGATGTATATTGAACTCAGCTCCCGCCGTCAGGCAATCAGTGTAGATTATAAATAACTGATGCCATCGGCCTGACATTTGTGATAATCCAGTAGATACACCTTTATCATGAAGATCCATTAATCCTGACTCTCCGATTTATATATGTTAACCCACCGTCATTCCATGCTAATATATTATCCATCAAACTAAAAGCCTCTGTTTTGTGTCAGAACGTTTATTTTGTGATACCTTGTGGAAAATCTCTGGAAAGCCTCATGTTGACCAGTTCCCTTTATCAAGGCTGTTTGTCACATTCTCAGGAGTTCCTGGTGAAGGTTTCCTGCCCAAAACATTGACTTTCCTGCTCCTTGAATGCTGCCTGACCTGTTGTGCTTTTCCAGCATGACTCTAATCTTGACACTCTCAGGGATCTCCAGAACAAAAAAATGATTTTACAGAACAAAACTGGTTTCCCTTTCACAAAATCATGCCAACTCTGGGTTTATCTTTTCTAACTGCCCTGCAATTCCTTCCTTACCAACAGGCTCTAGAAGATTCCCAGCAATAATGGTTAGGCAAAATGGTTCCTTCTTTCTGTCTCATTCGTTTCTTGAAGACAGGCGCCACATTGGAGGGTCTCAAGTTTTGCTGGAACACTCCTGTAATACAGAGTGTTATGGAATATTTCACACAGTGCTGCTCGTCACTCTGTGACCACTTCTTTTAAAATTAACTGCTGACCTATTATCCTTATTCTTATCTGTTAGTTTAAAACCTTTTTACTTTTGTTACAGACAATTCAAGAAATTCCCTCCTATTGCCATTTTGTTTACACCATTTAAACGCATACTTTCCCGATGAGGAACGATTTAAAATACTGGTGTAAGTTATTTGCCTGTTCTCTGTCGCCAGTTCCCTAGTGGCCCTCCACATGGCCTCAATGTACTTTCCTGACTGCACCTCTGCCTCAGCTCACAAACGCATTTTTAAGCTTTTCTTTATACAGACGGAAAAGCTCGTGATCCTTGCCTTCATATTCCTTGCAAATTTATTACATCATATCTTTTCATACATCTTTCTCGCTTTCTAGATTCATACAGTCATATTGTGCACAAACAGACCATTTGGTCCAATTTGTCCATGCTGGCCAGGTTTTCTAAACTAAACTAGTCTCATTTGCCTGCACTTGGCCCATATGCCTCTAAACGTTTCCCATTCATATGTTTGTCTAAATGTCTTTGAAATATTGTAGCTGTACTTACATCTACGACTGTTCCTCTGGCAGATCATTCCATACTTACATCACCCTCTGTGTAAATAAAGTTTCCCTTTTGTCCCATTCAAGTTTTCCCTCTTTTACATTAAAGCTATGCATCTATGTTTGAACTCCCTGATCCTGCAGAAAAGACCTTGGCTATTCACCCTATCCATACCTCCCATGACATTATAAACTTCGAGAATGTCACCCCTCAACCTCCTACACTCTATCTGATACTAACTTCAAGATAAAATGTTGAGCAATAAGCAATTCAAATTTGAAAGAATTATAAAGATGACAGGTAAAGAAAACAGCCCAAATTTCATACTGCCAGTTTTGCTCTATGTTGCAAAACTAAGGCAACATGAAACTCTTACTAGTTCCTATAAGAGGTCAAGCACCTGAATTCCTTAGTGTGAAGGAGGTGATGATCTATAGAGTGAAAACCTATCTCTTGCTAGATCTATATAATACCACATGGTCAACATTCTCTCTCCTTTTCTCTCTGTGACCTTGTGTGGTTACTTTTTCCTTAGCTTAAACTCAGTTAAAGAGAACCCCTTTCCCCCATTCACATCTTAATTTAAACTCATTTTGCATCATCTTCTCGTTCCCAACTGCTAATAGCCCGTTATCTTATGCCATGCCCTCGTTTCCAAGTCATGCATCCCCCAACTCAGGCAAGGGATTAAAAAGCCCAGTTTCCAACCTTTTTTCAGTTCTGAACAAATCACACGGACTTGTAAGGCTAACTCTGTTTCTCTGTCTCTGCAGATGCTGCCAGACCTGCTGGGTTTCTCCAGAAACGAATGGGCACAGCGCAAATTTTCAATTAAAGAAATAGCGAAGGATACTGGAACTAAAAACACAAAAATAGCTGGACAATT
Organism: Hemiscyllium ocellatum; assembly: GCF_020745735.1. NCBI lineage: Eukaryota > Metazoa > Chordata > Chondrichthyes > Orectolobiformes > Hemiscylliidae > Hemiscyllium > Hemiscyllium ocellatum. The sequence goes on from NW_026869055.1 coordinate 246,291, forward strand.
TGAGAGCTTCGTGAATGGGTCACTGGACACAAAAGATTGACTCTATATTCACTACAAAAGACGCCCGCACACCTGCTTTGTTTCTTCAGCAATTATTAAACAAGTTCCAATTCGTGAAAGCTTCTCAAATGCCCTGTCCAACACGGAGCGTCGTACCCTGGGAACTGAACGATCATGCAAAGTGTACACATTCATTGGCTCTGAAACTACATATGGCTGGCATCACTGACACCACAGAGCTCTTCATCATGGTCAGGGAGAAAACCAGAGAGAAACACATTCAATTCAACCGCAGAAGATGACATTAAGATAAAGGAGAAGATTCAGATGAATATGTTAAAGGGTTTGAGTAATGCAACAAATTGGAAACATGACACCAAGGAGAGACCCTCAGGAGAATGAGAGTAGGAAAATGGAAGTATTACCGCATCTTGGTAGGTAATCTCAGCCTCAGGTAATCGATGATCCACGTCACCCTCGTCATGATGCCCACAGAATCACAGATGCCAGTCTTCAACGAATTCGATTCACTGCACTTGACATGAAGAAACAGTTGGACACGTAGATACGACAAAGGCAATGGGCCCTGACACCATTTCCACAATGGTACTGAAGACTTGTGCTGCACAACAAGCCGTGTCTCTGGGGCAGCTTTTCCATTCCAGCTCCAACTCTGACAACTCACTGGCAATGTGGAAAATTGCTCAACCATGTCCCCTCCCCTAATAGATTAATAATTACATTCTGACCATTTAACACTCCCTCAGTGCCTTCAGGATAATCACATTCGGGGGAGTTCATTTTGACAGAGCTGTCTAGCAGGACAGAAATAACCCGCTCAGTGTGATTTCCGATAGGTTCCTTTGTGGAAATGGTGCTGTCGTGGAAATGTCACTGGATTGCTAATCCAATACAAGATAATGCTCAGGGCAGCTGGTGGAAGTTAAAAACATTAATAAAATATCATGATCTAGAATCTGGTGATTGTAACAGTGACCTTGCATCCAATGTTGATTGTAAACATCGATCTCCTTCCCCAAGGTACTTTCAGGAAGTGAATCTCCCGTGTTTTCCTGGTCTGGCCTAAAAATGATTCCAGACACAGAGCCATGGGATAACGTCTTCAATGGTCCCTGACACGGCCAAGCAAGACACTCAATTGTATCACAATGCTCCAAGGTCTTAAAGGATAAAACCAGACAGAATACCCAGCACCAGCCTCGATATCAGAAAAGGGAACGGGAATCACAGTCCTGTTGACCCTGCAGAGACCTCTTTCCTAACATCTGAGAGATTGTGACAACATTTCCAGAGCTTTCCCACAAGCTGCACAGAAACATCGGGAAAGGAGTAGGCCATTCAACACATTGAGCCTTCCCCATTCTAGTTCTTGAGAAAATCTCCTCAATGCAGTTTTCCCGACACAGTGTTCAGATCCAATAATATGTTTAAACATTGTGAAATATAAAATAAGAACTGTTGTAGTCCCTTCAGTCCATCAATCTTACTCCTCGATTCAATATACAAGCAGTTCTCTGATAACGTGGGTTTATTAAACGTGATTTGACTGCAATGCGATTTGTGAATTGTGCACCTTTTTTCTATAAAAGGAGCTCCCGCTCACTGTGACGTGATTCCTTGCCAGGCACCAGCTCAACAACAAAACCCAGCTTCAGGATCCTCTGTCTGCAAAATGCACCCCCTGAGTGTTCAGCTAAAACAGGAATGCAATCCGCTCTGCAAAGCCTTGAACCTGGGCCTGAAACGGGGAAGTGTTCTCTCCAGTTAGAAGGAACTTTATTTCAAACCGGGGGAGAATCTTGAGGAGAAATGGAACTCCATGTTAGCATCACGTGGTCAGTCAGCCCTGCGCACTTTCTGGTGTAGAATTTGGTGAAAAGTACAGGGATGTAGCCAGTGACTGTATTGTGAAAGTGTTGCATTTACAGCACTATTTCATGACCTTTTATGATTAAAGGTTTAATTAGACTGTGCAAGTGCGTGTGTTAGACAAACTTTAATTTTGGTTTTTTACTGATATTTTGCGGATCGCCCATTGTTGTCTTTTCCCAATAGACCACATTATCAATATTGCATGATTTTCTGCAACACAGTGATGCACAGGAACACAGCTACCACGTTATTGGAGAGCAACCTGTAATGATATCTGATCCTCTATCTTCATACCATACTCTGCTCTCTCCCTATCCCTTTAGTTTCCAGAAATCCATTTTTTATAATCAGTGCCTTGGTTTCCACAGGTTCACCAATCTCTGAGTGCAGACATTTATTCTCATCTCAATGCAGAGTGGTCTGTCTGTACATAATACTGTGGCCCCTTGTTTTGATGTCCCAGCCAGGGGGATTGTCACCCTGCTTCCAATCCCTCTTGTCCTGACAGAGTTTTATATATTTCACTGATATATCCACTCATCTTCCTAAAGCCCATGGAATTCAGGCCCGGCCGCCCCAGATTCTGATCGCACAACAGTGATCAGTCTGGTCATCTTCGCTGCTCTCTCTCAATGTCTGGTTTGTCCTTTATGAGGTAAGGAGACCAAAACTGTACATAATACTGCACAGTGATTGAGATGAGGTCTCACCAACGCCCTGTACAGCTGCAGTAAAACACCCTTATTCCTGTATTCAAATCCCCCTGAAATGAAAATGAATACACGATTTATCTGCCTATCTGCTTTCTGCTCCTGCAATATTGCTTTCAGTGACTGGTGTACAGGGCGATCCAGATCCTTTTTCAATGTTACAGCTCCCCACTTGTTTGGTCTGTATACACTGGTCAGCGTGCCAATGCCATTACCAGTATTGACTTCATGATTCAGATCTCATTGCCCTACACTGACCTTGGAGGGCTGCACAGAAGAAAAAAAAATTCAGCTTAAGTTCCTTTATGGATCAACATTTTTCAAACAATGCCCTTTCAAATGATAGGCTCCAGTTATGTTTTTTCCCATCATAGGTCAAAATATCACATATTCCACGCCTCTCCTCCCCATTGTTCTTCATGTGCCACGTATTTGCCCATACACTTCACTTGTCTCAATCACCTTGAAGCATTTTGACATCCTGCACACCCACTCACAATATGATATTGTTTAGTGCCATCTGCAAACTTGAAAATCTTGTGTTTGATTCAATCAATCAAATATATGATGTGTATTGGGAATAGCTGGGGCCGAAACCCCAACCCGTGCTGTATCCTCCAAGCCTTCCATTCAAAAAAATGCATTGTTTTAGTTCTACTCACTGTTTCCTGCCAACTCTCCCATTCTAAAACCATATTAATTCCAGTCCCATAGGATTTGAATATGCATAATAGGCTTTATCAAAAATCTTTCTGAAAATGCACATATTTTATTGATTGGTTCTCCATAATATGCTAAAGGCATTTTCTCAAATATGATTCCCATTTGATCAATTTCTGTTGACTTTGTCTGTGCTCATTAATTTCAGTTCCAATACTTCCTCTAAAACTGTTCAGTTGCTAATTTCATTCTATTCCCTTTTTCTAAACAGACTAATGTTCACTAGTTTTGATGGAAAGTTTTCTTTTTTGTTTCGTTTTCTTATGTGAAGACATAACTGAAGTATTTCGTCCACAGTTCTGCCTTTTCCCTGTCCTCAATTCTCTGGTATCAGACTGTAAGAAAGCTGCACCTATTTTTCGCCGTAATTTTGCCGTTGACATATTTTCAGAAGATATTACAAGTTCAATCTTAAAACCCTTGTTAATATAATCTTCAGAAACCCATAAAATCCTACCTTAAGCTACTCAATGATTGACCTTCCACAGCCATACAAACACAGAAGAACAGACTTTGTCCCATCAACAATACAGCACTGTCTACATTAGCCCCACTTTCCGACACAAGACACTAACCGTGAATCTTATGGCATTTCAAGTTCACAACCGTGTATTTTCCATTGGTTGTGAAGTTACCATGACAGTTCTTCTCTGAGAAAGTGCATTCCTGACCCCACCACCCTCTGAGTGAAAAACAATCCTCAATTCCTCTCCACATCTCAAATCCTTCACTTTAAAATGTGCTCCATTGTTCTTCGCCCTTCGACTAAAAGGAACAGCTGCTATCTATCCATCCTGTCCATGTCCCTCGTAATCTTATCCTTCTGAATCTCGCCCCACTCAGCCTTCTGTCCTCCAAACTAAACAGCCCAAACTTATCCAGCCTCTCTCCATAGCTAATATGCTCCATCCCAGTGAACATCCTGGTGAATCTCCTCTGAGCCCTCTCCACTACAATCACATTCTTCCTGTAATGTGGCTCCCAGAACTACAATCAGTATTCCATCTTGGCAAAAGCAAACTTCCGCATAGCTCTTATAATCTATCCCTTGATGTCTACGGCACCCTATGCTTTCTCAAATTGTGCATTATCCAGTTTAGTTACATTCAGGGATTTGTGGAGAAGGACCCTCTGAGATTCCTCGTGTGCTGCCATTCATTGAGATCTCCCCTGCCGAGTTCCTTCTTCCAAAGTGCATCATTTCACATTTATCAGGGTTACATTCCATCTGCCATTGATCCACCCATCTGACCATTCCATCTGTACCTTTCTGTAACATAAGACCTTCCTCCTCACTGCCAACCAACCGGCCAATCTTTGTATCAAACACAAACTTAGTTGTCACACTCCCGCCACCCCCGTCTATATTCACAGCTGCAGCATTTATGAATACCACAAATAATCAGGTTAAAGATGACACAACACCAGGTTATACTCCAACAAGTTTATTCGGAGGTACTGGCTTTGAAGAGCTGCTTCTTCATCAGGTGGTTGTGCGCTTTGAAATCTCGTGTCTCTGAATAAACCTGCTGGACTATTACCTGGTTTTACGTGATTTTTACGTTTGTCCACCCCAGTGCAACACCAACACCTCCGTATCACAAATAATAAGGGGCACAGTACTGATCCCTGTGATACACCATTGGACACCGGTCTCAGTCACATTAACAGCCTTCAACCACTACCCTGTGTCTCCCAATAGTAAGGTGATTTGGATGCAACTTGGCAATTCACGAATGACACCGACCTGTTCCTTTGTTATTCTTTTCGGCTTGACACACTTGCAGAATTTCTGGGGATTCTCCCTAATCTTGCCCTACCAGCAGGTTTCTCTGCCCCTGTTTTAGGCAGTTCTCACCAAGTGAAGAATTTCCTCATTATTGTGGTCTTAAATGGTCTGTCCCTTAAACTGCAATTATTGTCTTGAATGTGGAACTGACAGTCAGGGAAATGTCCTGTTTATTTCCAACTTGGCATATGTTTTGTGAAGTTTCCAAGTTTCATTGTGACCCTCTTCTCATTCTTTCAAACTCTAAAGAACACAGGCCGAGTTTCCTCATCAGGCAATCTCGCCATCTGAGGGACTAATCCGAACAATGTCCATTGCACTTTTTTGTGGTCAGTATATTGTTTCTCAGATTGGGTCACCAACACTTTACACAATGGATGTAGGTTTGCTCGCTACATTTCCAACGTTTCGTTATCTTACTAGGTAACATCTTCAGTGGACCTCATGCGAAACAATCCTTAAAATTCCTGCTTTCCATTTATATGTTTGGATTTCTTTGTGTTGGTGATGCTATTTCCTGTGGCGAAGTCACTCCCTGTCCCTTTTCTCAAAGGGTCGTTGATGGGGTCTAAAAACTAATAGCACATCGAGTTTGACATCTGTCAGAAATACATATGGATGTTCTCCATTGTTGCTGTTAATTCCTAAATATCCAATATCACATGCTGTATAATAGATTCCAACAGTTTCCAACTTGCAGATGTAAAGTTAATTGTTCGGCAGTTCTCCAAATTATGTCTTCTTCCCTTTATAGATGATTGGATTCCTTCCATTAATCTATAGTGCTTGGACCACGTTTGCTAATTTCCATTTATCCACAATGGCTTCCAGCCTCTGCAGAATGCACAGGAAAATGAAACACAGTCATCGACAGTGCAATTAATATTTCTATTGCATTTTGATATGAAGTGCATTAGGTTTGTCAGACTTAGCAATGCCCAATCCAGGTACATTCTCTAATACCACCTTGTTACTGATATAAGTTGACTTTATCTCTTCAGTTGCACAAGCCCTACATGATCACTGGGTATTACTGGGTGATTTTGTGGATCTTCCTCCATGAAGACAGATGCAAAGTAACTGGTTATTTTCTTGGCCATTTCCCTGTTTTTCACAACAAACTCTCCTCTCCCGATTACCAATTTCCATATTTGACCTTGCTTTTACTTTGTTTCCATTGAAATACAGATTGTAGATTTATGCAGTGTTTTTGTTATTGTTTGTTAGCATTCATGTTTTGATTTTAAGTTCCTTATCAATTTCATGGCCCTTGTTTCTGGATCGTGAATTTCTGAGAATTCTCAGATTTCCACAATGACTGAAATTCTTCCGAAGGTACTTCCTATGATTAATGCATTTTCTAATTTGTTATGTTAAACATCATTGTGTCACGTTCCCTTTATTTGGTGTTTATACCTGAAATAAATAGACGTATTATTCAGACTTTGCATTATTTCTATAAATCTCCTGGTCCTGACCAGATATATTCAGGAACACTGCAGGACGACAGAGAAGGAATTGCGGGAGACCTGACTGATATTGTTCCATCATCGCTGGCCAACAGGTGAGGTCCCGGAGGACTGGAGGGTTGCGAATGCTGTGCCCTTACTCAAGAAGGGCTAAAAAGAAAAACTTGGGAACTATGCACCACTAAACCTAAAATCTGTAGCAGGTAACTTACTTGAAAAGGTTCTAAGAGATAAGATATCCGTGCATTAGGAAAGACAGGGTGTGATTCGGAGCAAGATTAGAGTGGTGCTAGAAAAGCACAGCAGAGCAAGCAGTATCCGAGGATCAGGAAAATCAATGTTTCGGGCAAAAGTCTATAATCAAAGTCAGCACGGCTTTGTGCATCGGACACCATATATCACAAATTTCTTCGAAGTCTTTGACGAAGTGACGAGCAACGTTGAGGAGGTCAGGGTGGTATGCGCAGTCTATATGGATTCAAGTAAGGCCTTCAATAAGCTTCCACATGGTGCGCTGCTCTGGAAGGTTAGATCGCATGAAATTGAGAAGGACCTGCCAAATTGGATAAAAATTGGCTTGATGGTAGGAAGCAAAGACTAATAGTGGAAGGATGCATGTCAGACTGGAGGCCTGGGACTAATGGAATGCATCTGGGTGATGCTGGCAACACTTTATATTACATATATCTATAATTTGGATGAGAATGTAAGAGCATGATTTGCAAGTTTGAAGGTGACAATAAAATAGGTGGTTACATGGAGAATGACAAAGGTTATCAGAAATTTCAGAACTTACAGCAGTACTTTGATCAGCTGGGGGAGTGGGCCGAGAAATGATAAATGGATTTTAATGCAGATCAGTGTAAGTTCTTGCATTTTAGAAACTCAAATCAATATCGGAGTTTTATAGTGAATGGCTGGATCTTAAGGAATGTCGTGGAACAGAGGGACCTTGGAATTCAGGCGCATGGTTCTCTGAAAGTTGTTTCAGAGGTAGACAGGGCAATGAAGAAGACGTTTGGCACACTGGCATTCATCAGTCAGGGCACTAAGAAGCAAATTTGGGGAGCTATGCAGCAATTTTCCGGGGCACTGATGAGGCCTTACTTATAGCGTCATGTTCAGTTTTGTTAACTTTGCTATAGGAATGATGTTATTAAACTGGAATGAGTGAAGAAGAAATTTACAAAGATGTTGCCAAGGACTCAAGGCTCTGAGTTATAGGTAGAGGTTGGAAAAGCTGGTTCGTTTTACTTTTACGTGTATGAGACTGGGGAGAGCATCTTATTGAAGGGTATAGATCATAGCAGGCATGGAGAGACTGAATGCACTCAGCCTTTACTTCCCGGGATTGGACAATCACGGACTAGAGGCCATCAGTTTAAGGTCAGAGGGGTAAGAATAAAAGGGAACCTGAGGAGCAACCTTTTTACAGGATCGGAAAGGATTAGAAGGATACAGGGCAATGGCTGGGAAATGGGGTTAGTGTGAATTGACATTTTGGTGGGAATGGATCAGTTTGAGCCGAAGGGCCTATCGGACTCTATGACTCTAACAACCATTGCTTATCTCCCACTGAATGTTATTTTGTATTTTCCCAACTCACTGGAACAAGCTTGACCCTCTCGGCTCCATGCTTCCATCATGTTTGACCAAAATGTATAAACATTCTGTATTGTGTGCAGACGCCGTGTAAAATACAACATATTAATGTCACTACTCCTCCAAAGCTGCATCAGAGCAAGGACATTTATTAGTCCTCCTGACCACACAACAAATCCGAAAAAAACTTGACCTCTAATTTGTTTAAATACATACTCTTCAACTCACCTGATTTACATTTAGGGAATTTATTTTTCACAGCATGAGCAGTCACTTAGTTAATGCAGTTGTGATGCAACTTGAGACCATCCAATAAGACTGCAGTATCCATGATATTTGCATGTCTAATTTTCAGAGCATATGACGCTCAGAATTTCTGCAACTGTTTTAGTTTCGATATATAATCCACCAATGTTTGCTTCTCCTTGTTATTTTTAAGCTCCCCTTAAATTGAATCTGAGGGACATGGTCTGTGGGGTTATTGGTGATAGACACTCCGGAAGGGTCACCTTGACGCTGTGATACAGGACAAGCGTCAATAACCTTCCCCGCTCTGTCAGGACAAGGGTCACCATATTCTATCTGCTCCTTCAAACTCCCTGTATACCTGTTATAGCACTGACCCCCCTAACAAGGATCACACTATATTTCCAAATAAGGCTCAGGCATTTCCAAACTTACTATTGAATTCAGCAATTTTCTTCCTCACTTTCTCTGTCATCTACGCAATACCCCCACACTAATAATACTAAATTAATTTACAACTGTCGACTGACTCATTCCGGACACCTCACCATTTCCCCCAGCCCCACATCCACCAGCTCTAACAGCAGGGTCACCCATTTTCACTCTCCCTCCCTCTCTCCCTTTCTCCTGTTCCAGGAGAAACTGTCTGGAATGGGACAGAAAGGGCCAAGCCGTGTGGTGCTGTGCCTGATATCTGTTCCCTCACATCCCCTTCTCCCGCCATGTGAGGAGGAATCCGACATGATCCGGACAGAAACAAGATAGAAACACAAAGGCTGATAGCCTCATTCTGCTCCTTTTTTCATGCGGTCAAGTATTCACTTTCTGAGATTGCAGCAGAGGCTGGATTTGATACATATTTGACTGGAAAGAGTCAGTGGGAATCTGGGACAGGTTTGGAGGGCAGAATGGTTGATGGTTATTCATAATTATTATATCCTTAAGTATGAAAAGAGGTGGTGATTTGATGAGAGGTCAGCACAGTTTTAATGTAATGGGTCCCACAATGATATAAAGATGACCTTTTCCATTTAGTGCTATGCGATCTGTGGTATCCTCATCCTCACGGAACAGGGAAGACTCTGTTATTGAGGATATTGTAGGCTGAGGTCGACTGATCTTTGCTGGACAGGAGAGTCAATGTTTATCGGGAACAGACAGGAGAAGGATGATCAGAGACAATCGGACTAGCCAAGAGCATTCTGAATGTGTTGTTATCTCAATCTACTTTCGATGCTGTTACAGAGATATACTACTGCCCCTACCCCATGTTTTGTTCCCTCAATCCGTCTCACGGTGCCGCTGCAGAGATATACTGCTGCCCCTACTCCATGTGTTGTTCCCTCAATCCACCCGCGAGGCTGTTACAGAGATATAAAGCTGCCCCGTACCCATTTGTTGTTCCTTCAATCCACCCCTCGATGCAGTTACAGGGTACGGGACCAAACCAATCCGTCAGACATGATCTTTCCAATGATACAGGAGGAGACCATTCTGTCCCTCTAAGAAATTAGACAGGAATATAGAATTAAGTAATTCAGATCGTTGAGTACATTACACAGCCCAGGACGAGGTCATTCAACCCGCCTGAACTGGAACAGGGAATATGTCGCTAGAGAGTAGAGAGAAATGTTTACTTTCGGCCTGCAAAGGACTAACTGATGGAGTGCCTCAGAGATCACTGTGGGGTCATCAATGACCAATAATCTGTATCAATGATCTGGAGGAAGGGGAGGGAATGGCTTGGAGCTCAATTAGCTCGTACAACAAGATGGTCATTCGTTGTGTCGTCAAATTGAGATACTGAGTCAGCAATATGATTATAGACAGGGAAGCTTAGTGCGCAAACCTTCAGTAGAAATAACATAAGGTAAATTGTCTACTTTGGCATGAAGGATAAAATAATGATAATCAATTTAAATGGAGAGAGATTGCAGTACTCTGTGATACAGGCGGTTTCTATGTTCCTGGGACATGAATCATGTGAAGTCAGTCTGCAGATGCAGCAAGTGATTTGGAAGGTAAGTGGAATGATGCTGTTTTTGCCAAAAGGTTAAGGTTTAATTGCAGGAATGTTTTAGTGCATCTGTACAGGGCATTGCTGAGACCACATCTGATGCAGTGTGTGCAGCTTTGATCCCCTAACACTAAAATAAAATGATATAATTATTTTCGAAATTTTCAAAGAGGTTTCCCTTTTCTCATTCCTGGGTTGCCGGCCTTTGGTTATGGGGGATAATCAGTTGCGATCTTAGCCTAGAAATAGTGTTGAACCACTATGACGTTCAGAAAAGTGCATCAACTGGATGCATAACATCTCTTGTCAGGGCGACTAAAGCTAGAGAATAAATTTGTAGAAAAATATGTATTGATATCAATACACATACTATGAAGACAACTACCAATTTTTACAAATTACAGAGACATGTGTAAGCATGTCATCAAATTATAAAGTGGGGACATTGTTTTGAGATTGAATGGAATTGTGTACAACAAGACCAATGATGCACCTGCATATAATCCATCATCAGGTTTTCCAGAGAATATTCCAGGAGAGCACACACGGTCCAGTTTGGTGCTCAGTTAAAATCTGAAATTAGCTCTCAATATCAACAGCCGATTGATCCCTCTCTCTTACTTTGTTCCACCAGATAGCAAAGCGTCAGTCTATAAAATCCCTGAGTTATCTTTGCCACTTGTGATGGATTCCTGGTGAGTATTCATTGGAAACTCTCATATGCCTGAAACAAAGGGAATTCAGCCAAATCCAACAGTTCCAGAAAGAAATCCCACTACCAGTAGCTTATTTGAACAGAATAACTTCAAAGGCAGAATAACATTTGGGGCACTCTGTCATTTTACCATTTGATATGAGTTCAACGTTCTGTGTCTCACAATTTCTTTCTAAAAAATGACCTACTCTGAGACCGATATCATTGGCCACATCATTAAACTGGTTACATTTAAGATTGGTGTAACCAGTGGAGGAGTGGGACGGAAAAGGAAACAGTGACCCTCCAACATTGGCTGGAACACAAATGAGAATTTTTTAAAGGGCTGTCCAAGTGGAAATTCCCTCCCCAGAAGTATGTGGTGCCTGGATGTTTACATTTATTCAAAGTTGTATTTGTTGACATTTGACAGAAAAGTGCATGTAGAAAATGGTATTCAGAGAGAAAAGTGCTGGGGAGACCACAATCACATCACCCATACTCTTTGTGTATGGTGGAGCGGTGACAAAGTGTCTAACAGCACACTCCTGCTGCTCAGTCCTATGTTCCTATGTTCCATTCAACCACTCACAGCTCCTGCAAGGAGCAGCTGGAGGCCACTTGCTCCAAATACCTGATCCACAGTAACACAGCATCTCATTCAATCTCTCAAGACTGTCTCACACACACGGTTTAATGTGGGTTGGAAAATGCTATTCGGCAATCCAGGCTGGGTTCGAAAGACGCCTCTGGTCTCTTTGCAGAGTGTCTCCTCTCTGTAACTTGTGCTTTATTTATTGGTCATAATATAGGCCCAGATTCACTGTGAATACAACCCCCATATCTCACCCAGAGATGACTCACAAAATACTTTGCTCTGTCTGATTGCAACGTTCAATAACAGAACGGTCAGGAAAATTATAACCATTAACTTTGTAATTAGAGAATAAGGAACCGCATCAGCTAATTCGGACGATCAAGCCATTGTCTACCATCATGACTGATATACTATTGGCATTAACTCCTTTTTAATCCCTTAGCTGTCTGACAGGTCGAAAATCCATCTACCTCCTCCTTAAATACTTTCAGTGATGTAGCTCCCATAACTCGCTAGCCCAGATAATTCCTGACATTGATTACCCGCTGTGAGAGGAAAACATTCCCGACACATACATCGTCACCTAATTGATATGAACGAGAGGTGGACACAGGGGCTCAGCAAACAGTTAATGGCTTTAATATCAAGTCAGTATTTGACTGAGGATGGCATCAGGATCACGCACTTATTTGGCTTAATGGGAATCAGGTGTAGCCTCCCACTTGTCTGGGTCTTTCAGAGCACAAAGAAAGATGCTTGTGCTCGGTGGCCAGCAGTCCTAACAGTTCCGGGACATCTCTGCAGGAGATCCTCAGGTTAGCCTCCTCAGCACAAACATATTCGACTGCTACATCAATGTCTTTCCCCATCATAAGATCTGAAGTAGGGATGATGACTGAAGATCACGCAATATTCAGAGATTTTGTGCCCCCTCAGCTCCTGAACCATCCTATGTCCATGTGCAGTAAGACCTGGACAGCATTCCGATTTTAAAGTGCTGTTAAAGTGTCGGTAACATTCATGTAACAGCGCTGCCAGAAAATGCACATTTCCACCCTTAATAGAGGAGCTCAATCAGCATCCCAGGCTGGTTACCCACTGATATGTGGAAGCCATTGAGCCCGTGGAAACTACTGAACAAGAAGAGGGACAGCCCATTCAATCCACCTGCCTGTTCCACAGTAAGAGAAGAGGTCTGGTCAGTACATCGAGCTGTTAAACAGGAACAGGCAGAGCCCAATCAGACCCTTAAATCTGTTCCATGAGACCAGGAGGAGGCTATTCAGCCCCACGAGGCAGTTATACAGAAACATGAGGGCGTCATTGATACTCTAACATGACAAACCAATGAAACCGAGTCTGCATTGATAGGGGGCTCCATGGTGTTAATCCTTTTTCCATTGTTTGTAGAACGTGTGCTACCTTAACATGGTTTGCTGGCAGTGTGGTTGGAAACCAAATATTTTGTGTAAAGTCTCAAGGAGGCATCTTCTATCTCCAAGAAGACACTCTCATGTGCTCTATGTAGGTCAGAAGCTGCTGGGAAGAGTTAACTCTTTTATAATGAAGGTATTGTGGCTGCTGTTGGGATTATGGATAGCAGGACGTTCATTGGAGGATCACGCACCTATTGAACTGTATTAACGTTGAGATAGTTTTTTTTTCAAAAGCCTGAACCTCTCTCTCGCTCTCTCTGAATCGAAATTGGGAGTTGGGGTGATTGGGTGGAACGTTCTCAGAGGCTCCTAAATGTTCGAGAATCAAGTAACCCGAGTGAAAATAAAAGCCATGGAATTTATCACCGTAACAGTGTCTGTTTAGAACATCATAAGTGATTGTACATCCCCTTTAATTTTCAATGCAACCACCTTATTCTTTCACTGAGCTTCACTCACTGTTCATGTTGCCATCATCCCACGGATTAGTCTGGTGAGACTTGAGAGAAAGTCTATCCACAGTACCCCAAATACTGCCTCCTCTCAAGGATGGTCACAATACTCCTTTTCTCTCACTTAGACATCGCTGTTTCCTTCTTGTGTTATGAAACGTCATTATTTCTCTTTGCACTACGATTGACATGGAATTTATAAGTTCCTTATATCTGTACGTCAGCATCAATAAAGTCAGCACCAGAGTTGCCTATGGCGATGTGAATCATGCTCGGCGAGAATTTCAATGCGATCGAATACACCTAAAAGATTTAATGATCACCTACCTGAATAGAAATGAGCTGAAAAAATACGGGAAACAGGCAGAGGAAGGGAGCTATCTTTACTTTTGTTCTTCTCTCACAGGATGTATGCAGCACTGGTCAGGGCAGCATGTTATGCTGATCTTAAAATGAGTGGCTGGTTCAGTTGTTCCACAGGACAGTAAAGAGTAAACACATTCCTGGGGGTTTGTAGTGTTACAACACAGCATAAATTCTAGTGCTTAATTAAAACCAGCAACAGAGAAAAGATTTATCTAATGCAGTAAAGTGTGATAATTCTAGTGTCTAAGAACTATTTAAAGTAAAAATTAACAACTTTATTTCTTAAAGTATAACAGAGAATAATAATCGAACGAATATTTACAACTTCTTCCTCTAACCTATCTTTTACCTTCCCCCTCCACAATACGAGTCCGATAAGACTCCTAACTAAGATTTACAAAATGAAACTTCTTATCTCAAAACCAGGAATCTTTCGGTTCTTCTCCATAGTCCTGTTTTCTATTCTTCTGGGGGATTCTGCTTCACTAGTTACTAATCAATGAATATACTTTTAAGGGAGCTATTTTTCAGGCAGTCTCTGCATGGTGGTAGCTTGGCAGCTCTGCTCTCAACTGTTCAACTTTCCACTGTCTTGTACCCCCAAACTATTGGATTGTGTCATTGGCTTTTAAGATTATCAATATATTACATTCACACTTGATTGGAGGTGGGTCATCTGGGTTTGGCTAAATTTGTTTTTGTCTCAAGACAATGAGTTAATCGAGTTGTTCGACTAAATGTTAAATTATATCTATTTTTCAGAAGACTTGGTGCTGCCTGGTAATTTAAAGGTGCAGTACACCCACATGTTCATCACTGAAGTCACACGGAAACCCAACTAGGGAAGGTTGACACATTGACTTACCGCAAGGACTTCAGTCAAGCAGATGGGTTTTTATAACAAATGATCATGGTTGCTTTTAAATTCCACCACTTTCCTTCATGAGATATTAACAGGCTATAATTCTCTGGCTCTAGATTATGAGTCAATGACTTGACCACCATAAACTGTCTTCCTGTACGTGCAGAGAACACGTCAAATATCCTCAAGAGCAAATATTTAGTGACGGACATGTGATTAAAAGACACTTGAAACTGGGGCATCCAGATTGAACAAAGGCAAAAATCATGGTTCATTTAGAAGTTGCAATGAGACTGCAGAAGAGACTGAGATATCATGATGGTGGTTTTGGACAGGATTGGTGAGTGGGGAGGACACGGAAATGTAAATCTGTGAAGGACAAAATGGATTATGGAGTTTGAGAACATTCTGTGTCCTTCTCGCATATCAGTGAGTAATTTATAAATAATAGTTTGATAGGTATATTTTATAAGGAAAGGATGTTTTGTTTGGAACTGAAGACGTTGACTTGCACTTTCCAAAATTTATATATCAGGAGCAGAAATTCAGTTCAACCCGGTTTAGTAGACAAATATAATGACTTACCAGGAACACCAACTATCGCAAGGATGGGATAGTAACCACCTTGAATAATCCAAAGGATATCCTGGATCCGTGATGCTAATGATATCCAAGGCCGAGAAAGCCAGTAAAGACCCCCGGAAAAACTCCTGTCCATTGTTGAAATATTCCAGTCTAATGTTCTCAGATTTTGATGTCTCCTCCCTCTCTCTCTCTCTCTCTCTCTCTCTCTCTCACTCTCGAGCTGCTGATCCCTGTTAGTGCTGTCAGTCATGCTCCTACTCACACTATGGGATAGCACATTAGACAGAGCCCACTTATCTTTCAACGATGGAAACTCTTCACTGCCATAATTAGGATCCACTGAGATTGATATTAATCACAGTCACTGAACAAATAGCTCCAGTTAACCCCTTTGAATTCAATATTGATTTTATTAAAATTCAAAAGAACGTTTAAAGTTTACACATTTGGCATGGGATATGTGGGGGTGAACAGAGAGAAATATTTGAGATGGTAGATTGATTGAATGTAATCATTCAATCTGCCTTAGGTATGGCAGTATTGTCAAAGGATTGTCAGAATTTAAACAAGTTTCTCCGTTTATAAATCGAAACATACAGTTTGTAACTACTGATCAGTGATTATAATGTCAGTAAAATATCCAGAGAACTTTTCCAGTCCATAATCTGGCAGAAAATTGCCTATACAATATGAGTGATAACAGACAAATGGCATGGATATATTAACAGAGAATATGATGTGACACACAATTCAGATTGTTATTCGAGGATCAGAGACGGCAGGTAAGGTCATGCTGTTAATGTTATCGATGTCAATCAACTGTACTGAAGTAAATTTCACTGGATTTCAATTGCAGTGTGATTAAGATATTGGGGCATGGCTGCTGAGACTGGAGTGAGGGAACATGATATTTCCCAGCCATCTGTATTGGAATTTTAATCTTCATAAATCATATGGAGATCAAATTCCAGGATACATCTCCAATGAGGAATGAGGACAGCCAATATTAATCATACAACCTGAAGATGTTGGAGCAGAAATTTGGCCATTAAGCCCATTGAGCCTGCTCCTCCATTCCATGATGGCTGTTAAGCTTCTTAATCCCATTCTCACACTTTCTACCTGTAACCCTTGATCCCCTTTATAGTCAAGAAACTATCTGTCTTACTCCTAAATATACTCAATGACCTGGACTCGACAACCCTCTGTGGCAGTGAATTCCATCGTTTCAACGCCCTCTGGCTGAAAAGGTTTGTCCTTATCTTTGTTTGTAAAAATCTTCTCTTTACACTGTCCCCTCAGATACTAGTCTCTCCTACCATTGGATATACCTTCCCAAAATCCCCTCTGTCCAAGGTCATTTACTATTCTGTAAGTTTCAGTTGACCTCCTAACATCCTTCTGAAGTCTACCAAATACAGATCCAGAGCTCTCAAATTTTTTTTATATGTTAAGCTTTTATTTCCTGGCACCATTTTCGTGAATCTCTTTGGAAAACGCTCCAGGACCAGTGAATCCTTCCTGAGATATGGGACCCAAAACTGCGCACAATAATCCAAATGTGGCGTGACCAATGCATTGTAGAGCCTTAGGAATACATCCCTGCTTTTATATCCAAGCCCTCTTGAAATAAATACCATCATTGTATTTGTCTTCCTAACTACTGACAACCTGCAAGTTTACCTTTCAAGATTTCTGGACTGGAACCCCCTAGTCTTTTTGCACTTCAGATTTCTGAATTTACTTGCTATTTAGAAAATAGTCCATGCCTCTATTCATCCTGGCAAAATGCTTTCCCACACTTTCCCACATTATACTCCATCTGCCACTTCTTTGCTCACTTTCCAAACCTGTGAAAGTCCTTCAGCAGTTGAAAGTGAGGACCGCAGATGCTGGAGATCAGAGTCAAAAATGGTGGTCATAGAAAAGCACAGCCCCTCATACAGCATCCAAGGAGCAGGAGATTCGATGTTTCAGGCATAAAGCCTTCATGGGGAATGTGGGGTGGGCAGAAGTGGGCAGAGAAATAAATGGGAGGGGTTGGAGCTAGGAGGAAGGTGGCTTGGAAGGCGACAGCCAGATGAAGGTAGGTGGTGACAGTGATAGGTCAGAATGGAAGGTGGAGTGGATAGATGGGAAGGAAGATGGAAAAGTAGGACAGTTCTAGAGGGCGGTACTCAGTTGGAGGGTTTGATCTCGGATAAGATGGAGGGAGGGGAGATGAGGAAACTGGTGAAATTGTCCTTGATAATGTGCGTTTGCAGGGTCACAAGGCAGAAGATGATGCGTTCTTCCTTCAGACGTCAGGTGGCATGAATCTGGCAGTGGAGGCGGCCGAAAACTTGCAAGGCCTTGGCGGAGTCAGAGGGAGAATTGAAGTATTCTGCCACAGGGCAGGGGGGTTGTTGGATTTGGTTGTCCGAGAGTGTTCCCTGAACCGTTCTGCAAGTTGACGTCCTGTCTCGCCAATGTAGTGGAAACCAGGAGAAATGGACAGACTAGATGAGGTGTTTGGATGCACAGGAAGTTCTCTACCTGATGTGGAAGGATCCATTGGGGCAATGGGTGAAGGTGAGGAGCGAGGTGTTGGCACAGCTTTCATACCTCTTGCAATGGCAAGGGAAGTTGCGGGGAGTGGAAGGTGGATTAGTGGGGCCGCGTGGACCTAACGAGAGAGATTGTGAGGGAATGGTCTCAGCAGTTTGATGATAGGAGTGGAAGGAAGTATATCTCTGGTGGTGGGGTTTGACTGTTGGTAGCAGAAATGGTGGAGGACGATGCGTTGTATCTTGAGGTTGGTGGGATGGAAGGCAAGCATCAGAGAGGTTCCAACTTGTTGTCGTTCGAAGGGTGGAGTTCAAGGGCGGAGGTGTGCGAAGTTGAGGAAATGCGCTAGAGCACCTTCCTGCAGCCGAACCTCCTCTTCAATGTTACCTGTCCCTCTATCCATTCTTGCACTGTTTGAAAGCTTAGCCAGAATGCCGTCAGTTCCTTCATATAGACAATGAATGCACAAAGTGAAAAGTTGTGGTCCCATCACTGAGTCTTGTGAAATACCACTTGTCACTGGCTGCCATCCTGAGAAGAACCCTTTGATCCTCACTCTCTGGTTTCTGTCAGACAGCCAAACTTCTATCCATGCTAGCACCTTGCCTCTAACACCATGGACCCTTTCTCAACAGCCTCATGCATGGCACCTTGTGAAAGGATTCTTGAGGTGCAGATGGATAATATCCATCAGTTCTCTTTGATCTAATCTGCTCATTCCTCCCTCAAAGTATCCTAGCCAGTTTGTCAGGCATGACCTCCCCTTGATGAAACATGCTGACTCTATCCTATTTTACCAAAGGTCTCCAAGTATCAGAAATCAAATTATTCACCATGGATGCCATGATGTTACCCTCAACCAAGGTTCGGCTAATCAGTCTACAGTTTTACATCTTCTGCCCTAACACCCTTATTAAACGGGGTGTCATGTTAGCAAGTATACATTCACTTGGCCCTTTCGAGGTTTTAGTCATTCCTGAAAGATTACCACTTCCACTTGCACTTACTCTTCAACTATCTCGCTTACAAGATTGTGGTGTAGTCCAACTGGTCTAGGTGAGATATCCACATTCAGGCCATTCCATTTTCTAACATGTTCTTCTCAGTGATGGCCACAGAATTCAAGACTACCCTCTCACTCTCTTCACTCTCTTCAGTTCTTGGGAAATTACTCGTGTCTTCCACTGTGAAGACTGATGCAAATTTCCTCATTTATTACTTTGTTTCCCACTACTGTCTCTACAGCATCATTTCCCAGTGGTCCATATTCACATTTACTCTATTTTGCACTTTATATATCTAAAGAACCTCTTACAGTTTCCTTTATATTATTGGTTAGGTTAGCCCCATATTTAATCTTCTCCCTCCTTATTTATTTTTGTTGCCTTCTGTTGGCCCAAATTCTCCAGTTTCCTCTGCCCTTCACCGCATTATCTGCTTGCTCTTTTGCTTATATGCAATCGCTGACTTCCCTTGTCAGCCCTGGTTGCCTCATTCTCCCTGTACCATGTCTCTATTACTCAGCATGAATCTCTGCAGTGTCTCCTGAATTAACCTTGGAATCTCCTGCCATTGCTGTTCCCCTGTCTTTCCTGCTAGACCCCTGTCCCGGTCAATTCTACCCAGCTTCTCCCTTCTGCCTCTCCAGTTGCCTTTATTCAGCTGAAATACTGTTAACTCTGATTCTTTCTTCTCTCTCATATTGAAGAATAAATTCAACCGTGTTCTGATCACTGCTTCTGAAGTTTTCCTTCACCTTAATCTCCCTTATCTAGCCTGCTTCATTAAATCCAGTGTCATCTGTTCACGAGTGGGCTCCACCACATGATGCTCCAAAAAGCCATCCTGGAGACATTCCTCAAATTCCTTTTCTTGCGATTCACTACCAACCTGGTTTCCCATTCCACTTGCATATTGAAATCCCCCTATGATCACTGTCACTTTGTCTTTCCTACAGATCTTAACTATCTCATGGTGTATCTTGTGCCCCTGCTCCTGATTACTCTTTGGAGGCCTGTGCAAGTCTCCAACTGTGATTGTCTTTCCTTTGTGGTTCCTCAATTCTACCCACGCAAATTCTACACCATCTGACCTTCCTTTATTTCTTATTATTGATTTAATTTCATTTCTTATTAATAATGGAAATCCATTCCCTCTGACACCTATCTTTTCGATAGGATATATGTCCTTGAATATCCTGACACCTTGCAGCCACTTCTCTGTGATGCCCATCACGTCATACCTACCAATTTCAACTGTGCCACAAGCTCATTTCCTCTATTCCTTATACTGCATGCATTCAGATATAACCCCTTCAATCCTGTATTAACGCTTCCTCTTCTCATTGTCATTTGTTTGTCCATGTGCTTGAAGTATGATTGTTTACACTTTCCATACGCTGTCCTATTTGCATCTGTGCTGGAGATTTTAATAACCTCTCCTGAGCTCTGTACTCTTACCTACTCTATGCTAATTAAACCCTATAACTGCAACCCACCCCGCACTCACACACACTCCTAATCAGTTTAAACCTCTGTCTATAGCCTTAGTTAGGATTCACTTGGACTCTGGCCCCAGCACGGTTCAGACGAAAACTGTCTCATCGGAACAGGTCTTTTCTTCCTCAGTAATAAAATGTGTTTATTCAACACAAAATACAGGGACAAAAAACAAACATTTCTGTACATACCAATACATGAAAACTACAAAGAGACAAGTTTGTTAAAATACACTTACGATGTGGAGCTATATGAATTGAAATGTGAATTCCAAAACCATGGACGAGGTGTTCAAACGTTATCGGTCATTATTTGACCCACAGCTGAGATGTTGATTTCCCTCCTGTCAGTGATCCCCCTCACTGAGATTCTCTCGCCCTGTCTCACACAGTGTCGAGAGGGACTACAAGTTTCAGTTGGCCCAGAATATTTAAATTAATTCACCTTCTCCCTGGAACCAATATATTGTTCTTTTGGATCCTGCTCAGCCGTCAGCATCCCGGCTCTGTGAAATTATTGGTGATAAATGATCTGGGATGATAACATTGTGCTCACTGGGCACGGCACCAGACAAGAGCTTGCAGTCTGTGGGAATTTCTAAATATAATTTCTGTGTATTTCTCCTCATGCTGTCTTCTGATCTCACTTCACCCTCATCTGACACCCATTGTTCTCACTCACTCTGTCACTTCGTTTTCTCTCTATTCCTTTGATCTCTCTTCACTCCATTTATCTTTGTTATTTTTTTTCTCTCTCTCACGCACACACACAGACACACACACTCTGTTCTCTCCGCTTTGAAGTTGTGATGTTGGAGAGCTCGTCGGTGTACAATAGTCTAAATGGCCTCCTTCCGTGCTGTAATAATTTTGAAGCTCTCTGACCAACAATAAAGACTTTAGGTGCCTGGGGAGACAAGCTGGTCCTGCAAACCTCACAGTGAAGAATCATTCTTTATCTCTTCCTGTTGTCTGATATGCAGCGGCCTTGAAATATCTGATCAAACAAAATCGATTGAAATTCGAGCAGTCGGGAGGACGTTCACCAGATGATTTTGCTGTCAGGATTTAACAAGCAGTTCCCACATACAAAATGTGGATTTGCCTGATAGCAGCTCTTCCCTGTTGTGGTTCTGTGCGCCGAGCTGGGACTTTGTGTTGCAGACGTTTCGCCCCCTGTCTAGGTGACATCCTCAGTGCTTGGGAGCCTCCTGTGAAGCGCTTCTGTGATGTTTCCTCTGGCATTTATAGTGATTTGTATCTGCCGCCTCCGGTTGTCAGTTCCAGCTGTCCGCTGCAGTGTCCAGTAAATTGTGTCTAGGTAGATGTGCTTATTGATTGAATCTGTGGATGAGTGCCATGCATGTAGGTATTCCCTGGCTATTCTCTGGCTTGTCCTATAATAGTAGCGTTGTCGCAGTCGAACTCATGTTGCTTGTCATCTAAGTGTGTGACTACTAAGGATAACTGGTCATGTCGTTTCCTGGCTAATTGGTGTTCATGGATGCGGATCGTTAGCTGTCTTCGTGTTTGTCGTATGTAGTGTTTTGTGCAGTCCTTGCATGGAATTTTGTACACAACGTTGGCTTTGTTCGTGCTGGGTATCGTGTCCTTCATCCTGGTGAGTTGTTGTATGAGAGTGTCTGTTGGTTCATGTGCTGTTATGAGTCCTAGTGGTCGCAGTAGTCTGGTGTCAGTTCAGAAGTATTCTTGATGTATGGTAGTCCTTTAGGTTGTGGCATGTCCTCATTCCCTTGTCTTTCCCTTAGGCATCTGTTGATGAAATTGCGGGGGTATCCGTTTTTGGCAAATACATTGTATAGGTGTTCTTCTTCCTCTTTTTGCAGTTCTGGTGTACTGCAGTGTGTTGTGGCCTTTTTTAACAGTGTCTTGATGCAACTTCTTTTGTGTGTGTTGGGGTGGTTGCTTTCATCGTTTAGGACTTGGTCTGTGTGTGTGGCTTTCCTGTATACCTTTGTGGTGAATTCAGTTCAAAGTGAGTGCGAACAAACACCGAGTGAGCAGCCCAGAGGGACAGTCTATGAGCTTGGTGTGTGTCCCTGAGTACAGTGTCCTTGCAGCAGTATTGAGGGTGCAGAAACCCGGAGTGAGCAGACCAGAGGGACAGCCTATGAGCTGGGTGTGTGTCCCTGAGCATGGTATCCTTGCAGCAGCATTGCACTGAGAGGTTTCAGTGCACCCTGAGCTGCAGCATTGAACTACAAAAGTGTACTGTCAATGGGGCGGAGATGTGCTGGGATGGCATGATGTGGCTGGCACCTGACAGATGTCAGCATAGGTGGGTGTGGAGTACATGCAGCTTCTGTCTGTGCAGTGTCCCCCAAGACGCGGGTGTCCAAGATAGAGTACCATAGGAGCGTGGGGCGACATGGAGTCACCAGTTACCAGCTCTGACTTTCACGTTCAATTCTCCATATTGAGTTTCACTACTGTGGGAGGTAGGGTATGAAGCTGCAAGTTGATGAGGAGAGAGTCACTGAATGTGGTTGTTGATCATCAGTCATCATTCGGTCAGTCAACATCTTGCCACTCCTGCACTCAAATCCTGTTTTAAAGAGCAGTCCAGCACGGGAACAGACCCTTCATCCCAGCAAACCCACATTGACGCATGATGCCGTTCTAAAGTTAAAACGAAAGTTTTTGCTCCGACACCCTCTACGTCATTCTATTCTCTGCTCACTCATATTTGTGCCAATATCCCTCTGAAACCTTGCTCTATTGGCTCCTTCTCCTGTATCAGTGCATTCCAGGCACTTGCACGTTCTGTCTGGAAAAGCAAAAAAAAAACCCTTGCCGATCATATCTCCTGAACTTTCTCCCTTTTACCTAAAACCTACGCTCATGAGTAATTGATATTTTGACGTTGGAAAAAAAAAGCTTTTAACTGTCCTTCTATTTATGCCTCTGATAATTTTGTAAATTTCTATCAGGTAGCCCTATAGCCAATGATGCCCAGGTGCACACAAACCATGTTTGTTCAATTTCTCCTTCTGGCTAATACCCTCCAAACAAGGCAACATCCTGGTGAAGCATTTCCATACCCTCTCTAACACTTCCACGTCATTCTGCCGGTGTGGCAACCAGTCCTGTACACAATATTCTAAATGTGCCCGAAATAAGTTTCTCTACAGCTGCAATATGACCTGCTAATTTTCA
Organism: Hemiscyllium ocellatum; assembly: GCF_020745735.1. NCBI lineage: Eukaryota > Metazoa > Chordata > Chondrichthyes > Orectolobiformes > Hemiscylliidae > Hemiscyllium > Hemiscyllium ocellatum. The sequence goes on from NW_026869055.1 coordinate 269,951, forward strand.
TACTGTATGCTCTGATGCATGTCTGCAAGTTTGCCATCAGTCTCCTTGATCAACCTATCCACCGTGTTGCCACTTTCCGGGAACTGTGGAGCTGTATAGCAAGATCCCTTCGGATGTTGATGCGGCCAGTAGTTTTTCCATCCACTTTATACCTATCTCCTACATTAGACCTTAAAAAACGCATCACGTTGCTACTGCCCAGATAAAGTTGCATCTGCGTTTTCTCTGTCCAAGTCTGGAGCTGACTGATATTCTGCTGTATTCTCTGGCAATCATCCTCAAAATCTGCAACTCTGCCAATCCATTTACAGACCTCCAGTCACAAAAACACTGTTCCACCACTACTCTGTCTTCTTTGATCAAGCAGTTCTCTATCCGTCTTAGTAACTGACCGCTGATCCCATTTCACTTCACCTTCTGTATGAGCCTGCCATAAGGAACCATATCAAAGGCCTTGCTAAGGTCCAAACGGCCAACGTCCAACCTCATGCCCTATGAATCAATTTTGTCCCCTCCTAAAAATAATCAATCAATTTTGTGAGATAGGATATTCTCCACACAACGGTGTTGCCTGTTGCTATTAAGGCAATACTAGAATACTGTTGGAACTGCATACATTCAGACAAGTGATTATTCCATCATATTCCTGACTTGAACCTTGGAGTTTAGATTAGATTCCCTACGGTGTGGAAACAGGCCATTCAGCCCAAAAGGTCCACACCAACCCTCAGAAGAGTAACCCAACCAGACCCATTGCCCTGCCCTGTACTTAACACTGACTAATGCACCAATCACTATGGGCAATTTAGTATGGCCAATTCACCTGACCTGCGCATCTTTGGACTGTGGGAGGAAACCGGAGCACCCGGAGGAAACTAATGCAGACATGTGGGGAATGTGCAAACTCCACACAGACAGACACCCAAGGCCGTAATTGAACCTAGGACCTTGGTGCTTTGAGCCAGCAGTGCTAAGCACTGAGCTCTTGATGGTTACTGTATAGTGGGAGGTATGTCGGGCCGTGATGGATACTGTACAGTGGTGGTATGTCAGGCTGTGATGGTTACTGTACAGAGGGAGGTATGTCGGGCGATGATGGTTTCTGTACAGTGGGAGGTATGTCGGACCGTGATGGTTAATGTACAGTGGGAGGTATGTCGGGCCGTGTTGGTTACTATAGAGTGGAAGGTATGTCGGGCCATGATGGTTACTGTACAGAGGGAGGTATGTCGGGTTGTGATGCTTAATGTACAGGGGGAGGTATGTCGGGTCGTGATGGTTACTGTACAGAGGGAGGTATGTCGGGTTGTGATGCTTAATGTACAGTGGGAGGTGCGTCGGTCCAGGAAGTCGCAGACTCCATGAGTTGTACAGAATATGATTCTGCTGCTGCCGATAGGCCATTGTACCTCATGGATGCATCATCGTTAGTTGCTTATTCTGTTCAAAGTCTGTACCATTCAGTACATGTCATGGTGAGGAGGGTCTGCAAAATGTGAAGTTCGGCCTTGCTCCCCATAAGGACTGTCCAGTGTACATTGTTACCGATATATGAAATGGAGTGATGTATCTGCAGTAGGCTGATCAGTGATGATGTGGTCAATTATATGTTTCCCTTTTATTGGCTCCCCATAACCTGCTACAGAGCAGTCTAGCCGCCACACAATCCAGCATCAATTAGATTAGATAAGATTCCCCACAGTATGGGAACAGGCCCTTCGGCCCAATCAGTCCACACCAACCCTACTAAGTGCAACCCACTACCATGGCCAATTCACAAAAGCTGCACATCTTTGGACTGTGGGAGAAAACCCACGCAGACACAGGGAGAATGTGCAAACTCCACAAAGACAGTTGCCTAAGGCTGGAATCAAATCTGGGTCCCTGGTGCTGTGAGGCCGCAGTGCTAACCATTGAGACACCACGCAAACCTATATTGACTGTATGCCAAGGAGCTGCCCTCTTCTGCCTGGCTGTGTCCTTTCTGTGGGACAGGACCTACCAGAGAGGATGGTGATGTTGCCTCGGACATAGTCCTGTTCACATAATCTTGCTTTCCAGACAATATCTGATTGTTGCTTGATTAGTCTGTGGGAAATATACAACAGGTCACTTTTACATTCTGTATAAAGAAGAGTTAATATCACTTTGTTTCTTACATATTTTCAAAATAAACCAAATCATTGTTTTTCACTTGAAAGCAATTGAAGTGAACAATATTTGAATTACCAGAGCGCACACCTGACTTTTACAGTTCAATGACTATAGTAAACAGCCGATTCATGTTCAGATCAGTGAACACGCCATCTTGCAGGCAGCAAAGCTGTTGGAAATGAAATTGAGAAAAAAACCTACATTCAGACACAGATTTATGGCTCTCACCACGACCTCCAAAACACTGGCCATCTCCAAAATCTGTTCAGGGAGCTTCCAAACTGGAGCTGGGCAGTTACGCACACAATCCCTTACAATAAACTGGTTAGCGACATACCTGAACAACGGGGAGATGGGTTTGGCGCAGACTGATCAATGAACTAGCACATGACGCTGGTCCAAATGCAGTTCAATATTTGTAGCAATGACCTGTAAACAACCATGTCTTGCAAGTTTAGCCCTTCTGGTATGCCACCTAAACTCTGTAATTCTGTACCTTGGACCTAATCCTGAATGAATGTGTTATAAAGGTGACGGATTCCTGCAGCACATGACATCTTACATTGAATCCCTCATAAACCATATCCAGTGTATGTTATCTCCACAATGTCAGTATCCAAACAGAATTGTGCAGCTCCATTGATGGCCTGCATCAGCCCAGCCCAACCCAACATTCTTGTGTGTGACTTGAACTGGAAATCTCTGTAAATGTTTGCAGCATTGTTCTAACCATTAAAAGCAAAGTCTTTTTACTGAAGGTCCGACATTCTTTCGTAATACCAACTTTTAGATTGTTCAATAAACCCAACCCAACACCCCCCCCCCCCCAACCTTTATTCAGTTCATTTTTATAGAAATATGATGACAACAGTGCACAACTCACAGTATGGAGCATTGAAATGATGGGTCTCATTTCCACAACCAAGACCAAGTTATTATTAAGTACAAGGACTTTGAAAATAGAACACAGAACATAGAACATAAAACAGTACAGCACAGAACAGGCCATTCAGCCCACGTTGTTTTGCCGACCATTGATCCTCATGCATGCATCCACACATTTCTGTGACCATATGAATGTCCAGAAGTCTCTTAAATGTCACCAATGACCTTGTTTCCACAACTGCGGCTGGCAACGCATTTCATGCTCTCACAACTCTCTGTGTTAATATCCCGCCTCTGACATCCCCTCTATACTTTCCTCCAACCTGCTTAAAACTATGACCCCTCGTGTTAGCCACTTCTGCCCTTCAACTCTATCTATATCGGTCATTATCTTGTATATCTCAATTAGATCCCCTCTCGTCTTTCTTTTCTCCAATGAAAAAAGTCCAAGCTCAATCAACTTCTCTTCATAACGTAAGTCCTCCAGTCCGGGCAGCATCCTGGTAAACCTCCTCCGAACCCTCTCCAAAGCATCCACATCTTTCATATAATAGGGTGACCAGAACTGGACACAGTATTCCAAGTGCAGTCTAACCAAAGTTTTATAGAGCTGCAACAAGATCTCACGACTCTTAAACTCAATCCCCCGTTAATGAAAGCCAATACACGATATGCTAACAACCATTTCCACTTGGGTGGCCATTTTAAGGGATCTATGCATCTGAACACTAAGATCTGTCTGTTCCTCCACACCACAAAGAATCATATCATTAATCCTGTACTCAACTTTCAAATTCGACCTACCAAAATGCATCACCTCGCATTTATCCAGGTTGAACTCCATCTGCCACCTATCAGCCCATCTCTGCATCCTCTCAATGTCCCGCTGCAGCCTACAACATTTCTCTTCCGTCAATGACACCTCGAAACTTTGTGTCATCTGCAAACTTGCTGACCAATCCTTCAATTTTATTAATGAGCTTATCCAAGTCATTAGTAAAAATTATAAACAGTAGAGGCCCAAGGACAGAGCCCTGTGGAACACCACTCACCACTGACTTCCAGGCAGAATATTTTCCTTCTACTACCACTCGCTGTCTTCTGTAGACCAGACAATTCTGTATCCAGGCAGCTAAGTTCCCCGGTGTCCCGTTCCTCCTGACCTGCTGAGTGGGCCTACTATGGGGAACCTTGTCAAATGCCTTGCTGAAATCCACATACAACACATCCACAGCTCTACCCTCATCATGACCTGCCCCTCACAAAGCTGTATTGACTGCATTGAATCAAGCCATGCTCTTCCAGATGGTCATAATTCCTATCTCTCAGAATCCTTTCTTACACCTTGCAGACGACATACGTGAGACTTACTGGTCTGTAATTGCCGGGGATTTCCCTATTTCCTTTCTTGAAGAGAGGAATTACATTTGCATCTCTCCAGTCCTCAGGTGCTACTCCTGTGGAGAGCGAGGATGCAAAGATCTTCACAAGTGGCGATTCAATCACATTTCTCGTTTCCCAAACAGCCGAGGACAAATCTGGTCCGGGCCTGGCGACTTGTCAATCCTAATGTTTCTCTTCGGAGGTCTGTATGGACTCGTTGGGCCGAAGGGCCTGGTTCCACACTGTAAGCTAAAATGTGTTTAAAAACGCAGTGTGTCTGTCATCATTTTGATTCAAACCTCTACCAACAAAGCCTCATTTGAAGAGCCTTTCTTTCAGCAGTAAGTGATTTTTAAATTAGTAATGCAACACCACATCCTCTTTAACACCCTGCCCTGTCCTGCCGACAGTTCCAGTAAAACAGAGTATTGAGTTGTTTGCCTTGACCTCCCTCAAACAGGTCTCTGTGATGTCAAAAATGTCACAACTCCACATGTCAACTCATTCCCTTATCACATCTCTCAGCCTGTCTGATAATACTCCCAGCATTAAAGTAAGCTGGATATAATACCTGGAATACCCTGTACCTCGGAGTTCTTCAGTCATTTCCTGTTTGTTATCAAGCTGCTCAAACCATGAACCACAACTCTAACTCTGGCACTGAATGTATATGCGTGGAATTGTAATTTTTTAGAAATAAAATGTATTCATCAAGTACAAATTTCCAGAATTGAGCAGTCAGCTCCACATACTTGAGTTTCTGATGGTTAATTCCCCACTCAGCGTGCAGAGGGGACAGCCCTCAGTAATGGAGAAAGTGAGGACTGCAGTTGATGGAGATTAGAATCAAAAAGTGTGGTGCAGGAAAGGCACAGCAGGTCAGGCAGCATCAGAGGGGCAGGAGAGTCGATGTTTCGGCCATAAACTCTTCATCAGGAAGACATTGATGCATTCGTTTATTTTTTCATTCCATGATTCGCAGAATGTTGTGAACTGTACTTACTAAGGAAGGCAGCACTGTATATTGCACTGATATGGAAATCAGCCAATCAGTTGGTTAGATATGGTGTAGAAAAGTTGAAGGCAAGTACAGACTGATTGAATGAATTACAAACGTAAGGATAGATAAACCCCCGGGCCAGATGGGGTTACCCTAGGTTACTCCAGGAAATGACGGGAGAGATTGGCGTGCCTTTGGTGATGATGTTTGCGTCCTCACTGTCCACTGGAGCAGTGCCAGTCAGATGATTGGAGGGTGACAAATGTTATTCCTTTGTTCAAGGAAGGGAATAGGGATAACTCTGGGAATGACCGAACAGTCAATCTGATATCAATAGTGGGCAAAGTATTGCAGACGTTTCTGAGAGAGCGTATTTACAATTATTTAGAAAATGGTAGTTTGATTAAAGATAGTCAGCATGGCTTAGTGAGGAGCAGGTCATCCCTCAGAAACCTTATTGAATTCTTTGAAGATGTAAAAAAAACACGTTAATGAAGGTAGACTAGTAGATGTGGTGAACAAGAATTTTAGCAAGGCATTTCCCATTGTAGGGTCATTCAGAAAGTACGGAAGCATGGGGTGCAGTGAAATTTGGCTGTCTGGATATGGGCGTTGCTGGCTCATAGAAGACAGAAGATAGCAGTTGATGGAAAGTAGTCAGCCTGGAGCTCAGTGACCAGTGGTGTTCCACAGGGATCGGCTCTGGGATCTGTGCTCTTTGTGATTGTTGTCAATGACTTTGATGAGGAAGTGGACAAGTAGGTAAGTAAGTTGGTGGGGATGTGGAGTATGGAGGCCTGTTGTAGGTTGCATCAGGATATTGACAGGATACAGAGCTGGGCTGATAAGTTGCAGATACAGTTCAACCTTACATAGTGTGAAGCAATTTATTTTGGAAGATCGCATTTACATAAATAATACAAGGAATACAAGGTTAAAGGCAGAATTATTGGCGGTGTGGAGGGACAGAGGGATCTTGGGGTCATTGTCCATAGATCTCTCAAAGTTGCCACCCAAGTTGATAGGGTTGTTCAGAAGGAATACGGTTTGTTGTCTTTCATTGTCAGGGGGATTGAGTTTAAGAGCAGCAAGGTTATTTCTTCGCTCTATAAAGCTGTGGTTCAACCACACTTGGAATATTGTGTTCAGTTCTGGTTGCCTCATTATAGGAAACAAATGGAAGCCTCAGAGAGTGTGCAGAGGAGATTTACCAGGGTGCTATCTGGACTGGAGGTCATGTCTCACAAAGAAAAGTTGAGCAACTAGCGCTTTCCTCCAGCGGTGGTAGAAGAGTCAGATACATTAGGGATATTTAAGAAGACTCTTGGATAGGCACACAAAAGTGCATTGAAGGTTATGTAGGTTATTCTGATCTTAGAGTCGGATAAAAGGCTGGCAAAACAGTGAGGTGAAGTGCCTGCACTGTGCTGTACCGTTCAATGTTCCAAGTTTCACTCAGCTTGTGGATTCTCATCAGTTGGTGAATGTGTGAGGGAGTGAGGTGTGTGAGGAAGTGAGGGAATGGAGTGTGTGAGGGAGTGAGGGGTGTGAGGTCAGGGAGGTGGGGAGGGACGTTAGACCAAGACTTCCAGTTTTGATGTAATTGTTGCATTCACCGGAGTGTCAGCACAGTATGCGTGGTTATCCATACCAGACAAATTCCACCAAGTTCAGTTATTAAAACGATTTTTTGTTTGCCGTTTGCTCGTTGTTTCTTCAGATATATTCTGCTGGGTGACCTATGAATTAGTATCTGACCATCCACAGACATGTATAATTTTATTTTGATACTGTTGAATGTGAAGGTACATTTATTGGATGTAGTTTCAGAGGGTTCACTTTGAGACACAAAATGCTGCAATAGACTGTCAATTGTAAACGTTTTCACCCAGTGTCTGGTCCAGGGTGAGTCTGGGTAACGTGCCAGTTGTCATCACCATAAGTAACTTTTGCGATGTGATTCTGACCCTCCATGTCCATATATCTGCTCCCTGGGCCAGGCTGTGACAGAGGGTGAATTTGTAAGGCATGGTTCCTGGTCAGCCATTGGTATCTAATTTAGACAGCATTGATACCTACACTGAGAGCAGCCTGTTGGCTCGTTTCCTTCTGCTCAAGGTGGATTCCAAATGATTCTCTGTGAGGGAATGTTTGAATGACCGCCCTGACCCAGGTGGGAAACTCTCATCACAGATTCAGGACCAGTGTCTCTCTGAGTGCTACATGAAACTGTAAGGTCCAGTAGCATTGTATCCGAATTCACCCTTTTGGAATCACTTTTAATGTCGGTCATGATGCAAAGAGATGGGTTTGGTGACCTGAAAAATAATCAGGAGTTTTCCATGTTTATGAATTGGGCAATAATAATGTATGAGCTACAATTATTCAACAATAACTGCATCGTCGCTTAAAACAATAAAATTGATTCTATATTGATTGTATTAAAATATAAACACCGAACGACCTTTTATAATACAAAAGTAAAGAATGCACATTTTGTTTTTATCGAAAAAGAACCAGTTGTCTGACATTGTTGGTGATCACAATTACACACTGAACCTCAGTATTCAAATGCCTATAATGTCGCTCTATCATTTGCAAAATGGTTGATCTCTGACTAATTGAATATTCAGAGTGAGCAAATGATTGAACAATCAAATAGAATTATAACTCTTATACATTTAAATATAATCAATCGATTTCACTTCTCACCTGAAATGTGTGAACTTCATTTATTTGCCAACAATTCTATTAGTTTTAAAATAATGATGGAAAAGGCTATCTCGATCTAAAAGTTGAAGTTCCAAATTGGAGAAAAGGCAATTTTGACGGTATTAGGAAAGGGTTTTTAAAAAGCTGATGGCCGCAAATGTTCGCAGGTAAGGGGACGGCGAGAAAAAGGGAAACCTTCAGAAATTAGATAGCTGGAGTCTAGAAACAGTATATTCTTGTTAGGTTAAAACGAAAAGCTGGTAGGTATAGAGAGATCTGAATGACTAAAGAAATTGAGAGTCTGCTTAAGAATAAGAAGGAAGGATACGACAGGTACAGGCAGGATAGATCGAGTGAATCCTGAGAAGAATATAAAGGCAAGAGGAGTATACTAAAGAGGGAAATCAGGAAGGCAAAACGGGAACATGAGATAGCTTTGGCAAATAGAGGTAAGGAGAATCCAAAAGGATTTTACAAATACATTGAGAACAAAAGGGTAAATAGGGAGAGAATAGAGCACTCAAAGATCAACAAGGTGCCTTTGTGTGGAGCCACAGGAGATGGGAGAGATATTAAACGAGTATTTCATATCAGTGTTTACTCAGGAGAGGGACATGGGAGATGTAGATATACGGAGAAATAGATGGTGATAGCTTGAAAAATGTCCATATTTCGGAAGAAGTGCAGAATGTCTTGAAATGCATGAAGGTGGAAAAAATGCCCAGGATTGGATCGATTAGGTGAAACTTGAAAGGGTTCAGAAAAGATTTACGTGTGTGTTGCCAAGTTTGAAGGGTTTGAGCGACAGTTGGAGGTGGAACAATCTGTGGCTGTATTCGCTGGAACGCTGGAGACTGAGGGGTGATAAAATCGAGGTTTATAAAATCGAGTGGAATGGATAAGGTAAATAGCCAAGGTCTTTTCCCTGGGGTGGGGGAAGTGCAGAACTAGAGGGCATCGGTTTCGGTTGGGAAGGGAAAATGCAAAAGAGATGTAAGGGGCATTTTTTCACTTAGAGGGTTGTACGTGCGTGGAATGAACTGTCAGAGGAAGTGGTGGTGGTTAGTAAAATTGCAACATTTAGATGGCGTCTGTATTGGTATATGAATAGAAAGTGTTTAGAGGGATATGGGCTGAGTGTTGGCAGGTGGAACTGGATTGGGTTGGGATATCTGCTCGGCATGGACAAGTTGGACCGAAGGGTCTGTTTCATGCTGTACATCTCTTTGACCCTGTGACTGTAATTTAGAAAGGGCAATAATTTGACATGCACTATCAAATAAATAAATCGTTTATGTTATTAAATTGTAGCAAACAATAAGTTGAAAACTTGCTATTTTTAGAATGAATAATAAAGAACAAAGAACATTCCAACACAGGAACAGACACTTCGGACCTCCTATCCTGTGCTGATCCAGACCCCCTATTTTCTAAACCTGCCACCTATTTTCTGAGGGTCTGTATCACTCCGCACCCTGCCCATTCATGTATCTGTCTAAATACATCTTAGATAACGTATCGTTCCTGCACCTACCATCTCCACTGGCCACATGTTCCAAGCTTCCACGCCATATGTGCAAAAAATTCCCACATATATCTGCCCTAAACCTTTCCCCTCTTACTTTAAACTCATGACCACGAGTAACTGAGTTCCACAATCTGGGGAAAAAGCTTCTTGCTATCCACCCTGCATATATCTGTCTTGATTTTGTAGACCTCAACCTTCATCTTTGTAATGAAAATATTCCTAATCTACTCAATCTTTCTTCATAACCAGCACCGTCCATCCCACACAGCATCCTGGTGAACCTACTCTGTACCCTATTCAAAACATCTACGCCCTTTTGTTAATGTGGTGACCAGAACGATGTGCAATATTCCAAATGCGACCAAACCAAAGTCTTATGCAACTGTAACATGACCTGCCAACTTTTGTACTCAACACCTGATCCAATGAAGGAAAGCATGCCATATGCTATCTTGACTACTTTACTGACCTGTGATGGCATCTTCAGGAAACAATGGACCCGAACACCCAGATCTCGCCGTAAATCAATTTTCTCCAGTACTTTTCTGTTTACTGCATTGTTCACACTTGAACTGCATCTTCAAAATGCATCACCTTGCATTTGCACTGCTTGAACTCCATCTGCCAATTCTGTGCTCATCTCTCCAATCTTTCTATATTCTGCTGTATTCTCTAACAGTCCCCTTCACTGTCTGCTAATCCAACCATCTTGGTGTCATCTGCAAACTTGCTAATCAGGCAAACGATACCTTCTTCCAAATCATTGATATATATCACAAACAACAGACGTCCCAGCACGGATCACTGTTGCACACCACTGGTCTTAGGTCTCCACTTTGAGAACTCACCTTCCACTACTACTCTCTGTCTCCTGTTGCCCAGCCAGTTCTCTATCCGTCTAGATAGAACATGCGACTTCACCTTCTCCATCAGCCAACCATGGGGAACCGAATAAAACGCCTTACTCAAGTCTCTCAGCATCTTCTCCAGCAGCTTCCCTACCACTGATGTCAGGCTTGCCGGTCTGCAATTACATGGATTATCCCCGCTATCGTTCTTAAGCAAGGAGACAATATTAGCAATTCTCCAGTCCTCTGGGACCTCACCCATGTTCAATCATTGTTCAAAGATATATGTTAAAGTCCCAGTTATTTCCACACACATCCCTCAGTAATCTGTGGTTGATCCCATCCGGACTTGGGGGCTTGTCTACCTTAATAGCTTTTAGAGTATCCTAAACTTCCTCCCACTTTATGTTGACTTTACGCAGAGTACTCAGAGATGTATTCCTAAACTCAACGTCCGTCATGTCCCTCTCCCTGGTGAATACAGATGCAATGTACTTGCTACAAAACTCACCCGCTTTATCTGACTCCACGCATAACTTTCTTCCTTTGTCCTTGTGTGGCATAAACATTTCTCTAGTTACCCTCTTGCTCCTTGTATATGGAAAGAACTCTTTGGGATTTTCCTCAACCCAGTTTACTTACGATATATCATGAACACTTTTAGCCCTCTTCAATCCTCGATATTTACTCTGAAATGTGGCTAATAAAAAGAAAATAAACATTTGTTCGTGCGAGTGGGAACTCAGATCTTTTCAAATTGTTTTGTGCCAAAACATATTTGGAAACTGTCTCAGTGAAAATAAAAAGCAAAAGTAGAAACCTCTTTGGAAGAGTAATTTTCAGGCACTGCCCCCCCCCCCCAAAATACTTTTGAGGTAGAAAAGAATGAGGGTTTGTAACAAGGGCACAACAGTAAGTATGGGCGGTTTGAACATGCAAATTAATTGGCTCAATTAATCAACTGGACAGTGATATCCTTGAATAAAGATTCATAGAGTGCATGTATGATTATTTCTGAGAGCAGGACGTCATGGAACCAACCAGAGAATGGGATGGCACGGTGGCTCAATGGTTATCACAGCATCAGGGTCTCAGGCTCGATTCCAGCCACTGGGGACTGTCTGCGTGTAGTTTGCACATTCTCCCCCTGTCTGATGGGTTTCCTCCCACAGTCCAAAGATGTGCAGGTCGGGTGAATTGGCCATGCTAAGTTGTCCATAGAGTTAGGTAAATTACTCTGAGGGAAATGGGACTGGGTGTGTTACTCTTCGGAGGGTCGGTAATGACTTGTTGGACGGAGGGCATGTTTCCATACTGTAGGGCATCTAATCTAATTTAGATTTGATATTACGTAACAAGGAAGGATTGGTGAATGAGCTTTGCCTTGGAAGGAGTAACCACAACTTGCTGGAGTTTCACATTCAGATTAAAAGAGTAAAGACTGAGTCATACATGAGAGTTTTAGTGTTAGGTAATGGTAATTATACTGACCTAAGGAAGGATTATGCTGTGGATACTCTGGGGGAAGAAAAGAGCAGTCAAAGGCAGGACAGCTGACGAAATTTGGCTAATAATTAGGGAGATACGAAAGACCGAAGAGGAATTGCATTATAGAGAAAAATCATCCATATCTTGATAAGGAAGTCAAGGATAACATGAAGGAAAATCCCATTGCATGTCATACTGCACAAGTTAGTCGCACTGTGTAGGATTGAGCAAGTCAGTGGCCTCGTGGTGTTATCATTGAATTCCTATGTGATACACCTCAGATAATGTTCGAGTGACCTGGGTCCAAATCATGCCACAGCAAGTGGCGGAGCATGAATTCAAATCTGGAATTAAGAGACTGATGGTGTTATGAATCGATTGCCAAGAAAATCTGACCTGGCTCACTGATGCCATTTAGGGAAGGAAGATGCCATTCTACCATAGATTCACCGCTCTCAGGCTGGAGAGGTTTCTCCTTATCTCCGTTCTAAAGATGTTCTCTTCACTCCCAGGCTATGTCCTTGAGTCCTTTCTCACCTAACAGTGGAAGCATCTTCTAAACGTCTACTCTGACCTGGCAACCAGGATTCTGTACGCTTCTGTTAGATCCCCCTTCATCCTTATAAACTGTAGAGAGTATAGACCCAGAGACCTCATATGTTGAGCTTGTCATTTCTCGGACCATTCTTATGAAGCTCCTCTGAACATGCTCCGGGGTGGTACATCCTTCCTGAGTTATGGGGCCCAAAACAGTACACAATAAACCAAATGTGGTCTGACCAGAGTCTTATAGAGCCGCGGAAATCCATCCATTCAAGCTATTGCAAAACAAATAACATCATTGTATTTGCCTGTCTGACAAGACAGGCCACCTGAAATAATAATCTTACAATGGGCAATAATAAATTTACCATGGAGTTCCAAAAATGAACGATGATTAATGCATGCTGGGAAGTAGAACCCAGCCTTGACCAAAGTCTCTGTGCTCATCCACATGCTGCTGAATCCAGACAGGCTGCAGCTACCCAGAGATGACTTACAAACAAACCTGACAGCTCCGGACCCTGTAACACAAATCTGAAGTTTGATCTGAGTGGGAGAATGGAATGTTGCCCTTGGGCCATCAATGTGACAACCCCAGGTTGGATCTGATCGATCAGGGTAAATGAACCTGATCATTCCATTGGCAGATTCTCCACACCATCCCAAAACGCGTGAAGACTTGGGAGGATAAGAATCACTGTAAAACCCCTCAGAGAGTGGTAACTTGAGAATAACCACTGAAAGACAAGACGCCTGCAAGTCCATCAGGAGGGGAAGGTCACCTTCTGGTGGGGTGGTATGTGATCATCCAAACTTAAGTTAAATCATAAGATAGATTGTAGTGTTTTTCATTACAGTATAATGCATTTTATTGTTCTAATACTAATTGTGTTCAATCAACAAATATCTTTGCTAAAAAGAGTTGACTCAGTTCTTTTGCTGAATATAAGATTTCAAGCACACTATATGGCAGATACACCACGTTCCTAACTACTGACACAACCTGCACATTTACCTTGAGACAATCCTGACTGGAACTTGCAACACTCTGCACTTCAGACTTCTGAATTTTCTCCCCAGTTATAAAATTAGCCATGCCTCTCTTCTTCCCACTAAAGTGCATCACCCCGCACTTTCCAAAGTGTACTCCATCTGCCACGACTTTGCCCACTCTCCTACCCTGTCTAAATCCTTCTGCAGCCTCCCTGCCATCTCAATGATTCCTGTCCCTCTACCTACCTTTGCTTCATCCATAAACCTCGATTGATTGCCCTCAGTACCTTCATCTAGATTGTTCATGTACAAAGTAAAAATTTTTCGTTCCCATGTGGAACACCAGTTGTCATTGCCTGCTATCCTGAGACGGACTCTTTTATTCCCACTCTCTACCTTCTGCCAAACAGTCAAGCTTCTGTACAAACTAGGACCTAGTCTCTGATACCAAGGGCCCTTATCTTACTCAGCAGCCTCCTGTGAAGCACCTTGTCAACGTCCTTATTGTAGTCCAGACACATAGTATCCATTATCTCTCCTTGGTCTAACCTGCTTGTTACATCCTCAAAGCGTTCTAACAGATTCATTAGCATGACCTCCCCTTGTCAAAACCATACCGACTTCGCCCTACTTTGTCATGCACTGGCAATTATTCAGAAATCTCATCCTTCACAATGGATTGCAGGAACTTACCCACGGTCGAGGTTAGGCTGATCAGTTTGTAATTTTCTGCCTTTTGCCTTATCGGTTTTCATACATGGAGTCAGCGAAATCCGAGATGGCGGCGAGCCAGTAGGTCTGAGTCTGCAGAGCTCTGCCCAAGACTCAGACAAAGTGGGAGATCCACCCTCACCTCACCTGTTAAATTATTTAAACCAGTTTTTACCCAGCAGTCTTGGCTAATCTACATCAAAGATTAGAATTTGACGATTTTCAAAATGACCAAAGGCAAAGGTTCTCGCTGTTCACAACAGGAAGGGACCCCTCGCCACACACACACCCTTCCCCACCACCACCACCCTGTAGCAACATAGACCTCTGCGGCCGCCCCGGGGGACTCACCTGTAGGGGCGAGCCTGATCTCGGAGCTTGTTAAACTCCGAGTGAAGATTGATACTTCCACTGAAGAGACCCAGTGCAGGTGGGAGTCAATCTCCGTCATGCTGCAGAAACGTGACGGAGAGATCGAGAAACTCAGGAAATCGAGGTCAACAGAAGAATATTCGGTTGCTGAGCCTTCCTGAACGGGAGGAGGAAGGGCGGCTTGTTGATTTCCTGGAGCAATGGGTCCCACACTGCTGAAACTGGAGTCAGCGCTGGGCCGGGTGCGGGTTAAATGGGCCCAGCGGGTTGCTGTGCGCCGGCCCGGGTCAGACCAGCGCCCCTGCCCAATCCTAGTTCAACTTCAACATTAGAGGGAAAAACTGATGCTGCTAGAGGCCTCCAGAGTTTTGGGGAAGGATGCTTATGCCATGATATACAAGGGCTCCAGGATAATCTTCTTCTAGGACTTCTCTGTGGCTGTGTCCTTAAGTGCAAGGCATTTGTTGAGGGTACGAAGCATTTGAGGGATCTAAATACTCAATATTCTATGCGCTGCAGTCATGGAGGATCTGTATATTACTTCAGATCACCGGAAAAAAAATAAAATAATACCTGGATGCTCTCACATAGACTGAAGGACTTGACATGTATGGATAACGACTTTATTTTGCTCCTGCTTTTGTTTTTCTCGCCCTTTCTTCCTCTTTCTTGTCTCCATGATTCCTTGGTGAGGGGATGTGACGTGGGAGACCCTTCCTTATCCTTTCTATGGACCCTTATCTATAGCGAGTGTAGTTTATTTGATTATATGTGGGCGTTTTTTTTAAAAATTTGGTTGCTTATTACTTGCTGGGATTGTAATTTTGTAATTTTATATATTTTCATCTTGTGTTGTCTTGCTAAGTGTATCTAGGTGTTGGTATACGGGGGTCGCCTACTTTTAATTCCTGTCTTATAAGATGTTGGAATTTAGTTACTCCATATTGTAATGCCTGGATCGAGGGTATGGCTCTCACTGGGAGATGTAATGGTTGGTTTATTGGAAGATGATAGTGCCCCTTGTGAACAAGGGGGAAAGTCTCCTTTTAAATATGTTTTATGTTATTTGTTTTTAGGAGTGGTTCTTAGCTGTTTTGATTTAGCTGCTTTTTAAGAGTGTTTCGTATGTGAATCATGTTTGGTTTTAATTCATTGTCTTTTGGATGGGGTTCTTCCTCCTGGGGGGTTTCGGGCTTGTTTGAATTATCATGGCTAGTCATTCGTTTAGGTGGTGCACCTGAAATGTCAAGGGGAGCCACTCACCAATCAAAAGGAACAAGATATTATCAAGTCTTTAAAAACAAAGGGTAGATGTAGCCCTTCTACAGGAGACACAGCTACTTGCTAAGGAGCATTCGAAGCTGCAATAGGGTGGTTTTGGCAAGGTGTTCTTTTCATCTTTCAGCTCAATAAGTAGGTGAGTAGCCATTCTTATTCGGAAGAATCTTCCTTTCCAAATGCTAAGCCAGATAAAATATGAGTCTGGACGGTATATATTCATTAATGCGCTAATATATGGAGAGGTATATGTGATTTTGAATCTTTGTTGCCACCACCCCCACCCCACCCCCGGCACACTCTTTTAAATTTGTAATGGAAGTGTTCTCGGGATGCACCACACAATTATAGGGGGATATTTTAATTGTATCATCAACCCAGGGCTGGACAGAATACATAAGAGCTCTGCGGGCATATAGAGTCATAGAGTCATATAGATGTACAGCTTGGAAGCAGACCCTTCAGTCCAACCTGTCCATGCCAACCACATATCCCAAACCAAACTAGTCCCACCTGCCAACACCCAGCCCATATCCCCCCAAACCCTTTTTATTCATATACCCATCCAAATGCCTCTTCAATATTGTAATTGTACCAGCGTCCACCACATCCTCTGGCAGCACATCCCGTACCCGTACCACCTCTGTGTGGAGAAAAGTGTCCCTTAAGTCTCTTCCATGTCTTTCCCCTTTCAACCTAAACCTATGAACTCTCATTCTGGACTTCCCGTCCCCTGGGAAAATACTTTGTCTATTTGTCCTATCCATGCCACTCATAATTTTGTAATCCTCCATAAGGTCACCCTTCAGCCATCTTTAAGATCTCTGCAGTGGGCGGATATGAGTAGGGAGTTGGGGCAGGTAGACGTGTGGAGGCGTCTTCACCCTCAGGGTAAAGACTTTACTTTTTAATCTAACCCACACAAATACCAGACCAGAATCGATATGTTTCTGTCCCTTCGACACTTTTGAAATCAATATTGCTTTGTAAAGTAGGTAATATAACTATTTCCAACCATGCCGCAGTATATATGGAGGTTAAGACTAGTGATGATAAGACAGCTTCCCGAAATTGGCGTATGGACCTTTTCCTATTGAAGGATAGTAAGTTCACACAATATTTCTTGCATGAATTTAAAACCTTCTGGGATATCAACTCAAACACGGCCAGTAACCCTTTGGGGATGTGGGAGACTGCTAAGGCATATGTGTGATGCTTGGTTATCTCATTAAGACAAAAGGGAGAAGAAAAGCATCTGCTTGTCGCTCGCCTGAAGGCGGGTGAGACAGTGTATGTGGATAGACCCTCCATTACTAAACTGCAGCTGATCACAGCCCATAGGGCAACTTTGAATACCACACTTACTCAAACAGCATATTACTGGCGAAGCAGAGATTATTTGAATACGGTGACAAGCCGGGCAGGTATATACCATAACTTTCTAGAAAGAAAATGGCTCCGCAAGCCATTATGTCTATTAGAAAAAGTGCTGGTACCCTGACGTGTGATCGTGAAATGAGTAGTGCAGCCTTTAGAAAGTTCTGTGTCGAATTGTATAGATCACAGGGCTGTAAGTGTAGAACGAGGAAAATAGAGTCTTTTTATAAAAATAACATCTGAGCCTCCCCGGCCTAATTTCGGAACAGGTGTTGTTCTTGAATGCCCCCCTGGCAACCCAGGAAATACAGGACGCGGTAAGGCAGCTCCAGGGGGTGGCAAAGCGTCTGGACCAGATGGATTCCAAGCTGAGTTCTATGAAGAATTGATTGGGGAATTGGCCAGGCCACTTATCAATATGTATAATGATTCACATAGTCAGGGCTGCCTCTCGCCTTCTCTGAGAGAAGCAAATATTTCTCTCATTCTTAAGAAGGGAAAGGCCCCAGATGACTGCTCTTCATGTAAACCAATGCCCTTGTTGAATGTGCATTTTAAGTTCTCACAAAAAATGTTGGCATTAAGACTGGCGCGTGTTTTACCATTCGTTATAAAAGAGGACCAGATGGGGTTTATAAAGGGTCGCAGATCAACTAATAACATTACAAAAGTCTTAAATATGGTATAGGCCTGACAGGAGGGAGCAATACTGGTATTAGTTATATCCCCAGAGGCAGAGAAGGCATTTGACTGGGTAGAATGGCCATATCTCTTTTGTACACTGAAACGGTTTGGTGTTGGAGAGGTCTTTACTAAATGGGTTACAGTATTAACTAATGATCCCAAAGCAGCGGTTTTAAGTTCGGATAGTGTTAGCGTTGGGAGAGGTTTTCGACAGGGTTGCCCTCTCTCACCATTATTATTAACGCGAGTGATTGAGCTGTTGGTGAAAGCTATATGAACCGACCCTAATACAATGGTTGCGGAGGTTATATCGGGTATGCACAAAATTACTCTCTGTGCAGATGTATTTCTGTTCTTAAATGATCCATTGACATCTGTGCCCTGCTAAATTCAAGTGCTTAACTTATTTGGTGTGTTCTCAGGTTATAAAATCAATTTAATAAAATCTCAGGCCACGCTGCTTGGAGGTCTTGCCAGTATATACAATTTCCCGAATGAATCCCGATTCCCCTTTCGTTGCTCACTGAGAGGTTTTCTTGATTTATTTATTTTTAATTCTCTGGCATTTGGTCAGCTACATAAAGCCAATTATACACATTTATTTGTGAAAATAAGATAGGACCTTCACCGCTGGGAAGATCTCCCAATATCCTGGCTAGGTTGAATAAAGCGTTGGTCAACATGAACGTCCTACCTTGCCTTTTATACGCTATGAGAATGCTCCCTTTAATGCTGCCGAGGCAGGCGCTGCGTAAGCTTTATGGTTGGCTCGGCTCCTTTATTTGGAGTCATAGACAGCCCCTTATTAAAGTAGAAAAGCTGCAGCTTCCACAAATAAGGGGTGGGCTGGATTTTCCGGATTTCAGGAGGTACGAATTGAGCTCTCTATTATCCTACGTAGCTGATTGGATCTCTTGTGAACCACAATCAATCTGGTTACATATTGAAGCCCCCCAAGCAAAATATTCCCTCATCAATGTACTATTTATCGATAAGATGAGAGTCATTTTGGATCATTGTAAAAATTCTATTGTATTAAATACAATCAAAACCTGGAGGATAATGAGACAGGATGAGGGTAACCTACAAAAAACCTCCCTTATACCCCTATAGTGGGAACGTTGGGATTGGGTCAAGATTTGGGGATTGAATACTCCTTAGAGATGTGGGAGGACGTCTGGGAAAACGCTAGGGAGATGTCTATTTGTAACAGAACTCAGGCTATCCAATTGAAGATACTTCACAGGGCTCACATAGCACCTGGGTGACTTGCAAAGTTTAAGGCAGGAGCATCCCCAATGAGTCCTATATGCAAAATAGAAGTTCGTGCTCTCACACATTGTCTGTGGACATCCCGTAAGACTTGCATGAATTGAGATAGAGTAGCGAATGCCTTGCCAAAGATTCTGGGTATGGAGATTGGGTTGAACCTTGTGCCTCTACTTTTCGGCTCCCCAAATTTCCCTTCTTTGGATGTATACTGGAGGATATTATTCATTATCCTTTCCTTTTGTCCGGGAAAAAACATTTTAGTGAATTGGAATCCGAAGGTCCCCTATGACTTTCAAATTAGCACAGGATAGTCATGGAATATATCCCCTTAACTTCCTTATGAATATAGTGCACTAAGAGGTGGGATTATTTTATAGAACATGGCATCCCTTCTTGAACTACATTGACACAGATATATCAGCCACATTGTTCAGAGACTTTGCTTAGACATGGGGGTGGTTCTGGCTGGTTCGGGGGCCCTGGGAGGAGTAATCCTCTATCAATATTAAATCTGTTATTACTTAATACAAATGTTTAAAAATATGTATCTAGTTATTTATTTACTTATTTATTTTCTTTTACCCTTTTGTTTATTGTTAGTAACGTAGGATATCCTATCTTTTGTTTAGCTAGTTTGGAGAATAGATTAGTAGTTTGTTTTCAAATTCTATATTGGGGTTTTTATTATATTATAAAGCAGAATACGCTAGTTTGTACTATCATTGTAATTTTGTAAAACAATTCAAAAATCTCCTTTTTTCAATAAAAATATCTATTTAAACAAGCAGCGTGCCACGTTCACAATTTTCTCGTCTTCTGGGATCCTCGCTATTCCAAAGATTTCTGGAAGATCTCCATCCAGGGTATATACCCATTTAGTTTTTTCGAGTAGCTTCTCCTAATCAGCTCTGCCTCCTGATTCTCTTGAATTTTTGGGATATTATTCATGTCTTCCGCCGTGAAATCTGACATGAACTAATTATTCAGTTTTTCATCTATTATTTGTTCCTCACTACCATCTCTCCAGCCTTATTCTCCAATGCCCCAACACCCACTTCTGCTTCTCTTTTTTGCCCTTTATATATCTAAATAGACTCTTACAGTCGTCCTTTATATCACTGGTAGCTTACCCTCATATTTAATCTTCCCCCTCCTTATTTATTATTTTGTTGTCCTCTGTTCCTCATTGTAAGCTTCCCAGTCCTCTGGTTTCCCACTGCCATTGGCCGTGTTATCTGCTTTCTCTTTTACTTTTACCCTGGTCATGCATTCCCCAGTCATCCATGGATGCCTCATCCTCCATGTACAATGCATCTTTTACCTCGGGATGAATCTGCTGTGACTCATAAATTGCTCCGAGAAACTCCCGCCATTACTGTTCCAGTGTCTTTCCTGCTCGGCTCCTCTCCCAGACAATTCTACCCAGCTGCTCCCTCATGTCTTTGTAGGTGCCTTTATCCAGCTGTAATATTAACTCTGATTCTACTTTCTTCTTCTCAAATTGAAGTTTAGGTTCAATCATATCAGGATCACTGCCTCCAAAGGGTTCCTTCACCTTAAGCTTCCTTATCAAGTCTGTCTCACTACACAGCTCTAAATCCAGTATTACCCGTTCCCTTGTTGCCTGCACCTCAACCTGCTCATAGACATTCCACAAATTCCTTTCCTTGCAAACCACTACCAGTCAGATTTTCCCAGTCCACCTGCATATTGAAATCCCCCACTCACTGTAGCTTTGCCTTTTCTACATATCTTTTCTGTCTTCTCGTCTATCATGCGCCCCAGCTCCTGACTACGATGCAAAGGCCTGTACATAACTCCAATTGTGTTTTTTCACCTTTGCGATTCCTCAATTCTACCCACACACATTCCACACATTCCACACCATCTGACCCTACGTTGAGTAATGGGAACTGAGTGATGCGACTGCAAAACACTTTAGCTTTGTCTCAAATTTATAGTTCAGACATGGAGTAAAAAATATTTCATTTTAAATTACTTTGAAATGACGCCACAGTACGTTTCTTTGACCAAATAGTCTGTCTGTATTAGGGAAGATTACAAACTGTTGAAACTGTTAGAGAAGGAAGCTATGAAGAGGACATGAGTCTAAAAAGAGATTAAGGTGGGCCAAGTGAGCAGGCAAATATTGGTGTATGGAGCATAGTAGCAAAAATGTGTCTGTGCTCAAACATATTAGAGGGTTGAATGGAAAAGTAGCGTATTATTTCAATGTAGAGATTGGCTTTAGGCACGGAGAAACCGGTACCTCGATTACAAAATTAAAAAAAATTCATGCACATCAAATTTTTAGAGATGTAAAATAAATGTTGAAACTTCCTGAAACGCAATACATTCGAAAGTAGGGATGATTTTGTACAGATTTATAATGTATTGGTATAACCACATGAAGAAAGCGAAGACCACAATGATATGAAATGTAATCCAGAAAAGATTCACTCAGCTGACTCCTGGGAGCAACATTTATTTATGGAGAAAATCTTGAACTGACTGGCCCTGGATCTGCTTGTGTTTCGGCAAATAATGTGATCTTGTTTAACCCCAGAATACTCCAAGTAGTCTTTTGAATTTGAATTCTGAAACGATGTTTTGGCTTGTGTGAGAGATTACCATAAACAGATGGGCTGTAAAGTTGAAGAATATCTCCTTGAAGAAGATGGTGATTTGGTGTAATCGTCTCAAAGTGTTGTACCCAGAGAACAATAGAAGATAAGACTTTGAGTATTCCTAGGACAGAGGCAGGCAGATGCTTGACTAAGAATGACGCAATAACATTGTAAGAGCAAAGGAGGAATGCGTGATTGAGCCACAGTCAGATCACCCACGATGTTATTGCATGGTGGAACTGTTTTGATTCCTTACTCCTGATTCTAGTTTCCGCATTTCTGTTGTCTTTAAATACTAAACAAAACTGACACAATTCTTATGAACATGGAAACTCTCTTTTCAAATTATTGGGCACAGCGTTCCAAATGTGACTTTTAAACAGCACGGGAAAAGCACCCAGGAAAGGTTCATAATGTTGTAGAGAGGTCAGGAGCATTGGACAAAGGGAAAACCTGCTTTGAAACTGCTTTAGAAATCCGATTGGGTCGAATGGATAACGTTAGTATTTTCAGTTGTTCTTGTGAGGTGTGTTTCATTACCAAGGCCAGCATTATGTAGCCTGTGTTTAATTTCTGTTCAGAATATGATGATAAACTCCAGGGATTCTTGTGGTGCAGGAACACTAACAGGAATGTTACAAAGATAGAAACGGGTTCTTAACAATTTGATAGTGAAGGGAGAATGATATAGCTTCAAATCCTGTGTGCCCTTGGAGATTGTATTCCTCATTATCTGATGCTCACAAGCTATGGAAATAGTGAGACTACGTTCTCTGTTTCCAAAAATTAAAGTGATAGAGTCATATAACATACAAAAAGGCCTTTCATCCCAGTACAACAACGCCAGCCAGAAAACACCAAACTACATTATTCCTAGTTACCTGAATATCTATAGCCTACTTTCGCAGCACGATGGCTCAGTGGTAAGCACTGCTGCCTCACAGCACCAGGGTCCCAGGTTCAATTCCAGCCTTGGGCGACAGTCAGTGTGGAATTTGCATGTTCTCCCCGGGTCTGTGTGGGTTTCCTCCGGGTGCTCCGATTTCCTGCCAAAAACATGCAGATTAAGTGAATTGGCTATGCTAAATTGCCCTTAGCGTTAGGTGAAGGGGTAAAATGTAGGGGAATTGGTCTGGGTGGGTTGCGCTTCCATGGGTCAGTGTGGGCTTGTTGGTCCAAAGGGGTTGTTTCCACACAATAAGTAATCTAAAAAAAATACAGTGACGTC
This sequence comes from Hemiscyllium ocellatum, assembly GCF_020745735.1. NCBI lineage: Eukaryota > Metazoa > Chordata > Chondrichthyes > Orectolobiformes > Hemiscylliidae > Hemiscyllium > Hemiscyllium ocellatum. The sequence continues at coordinate 293,034 of NW_026869055.1, forward strand.
GAAAAGGCTGCTATGTAATGTGTGGCATTACAGGTAATATATAAGTATGAATAGAGGATTGGTTAACTCACATGAAGCAACGAGCAGGAATACATGATTGTTTTTCTGGTTGCTGATCAGTGACTATTAGAGTGCCTCATGGAGCAGTGCTGGGACCATAGCTATTCACAGCTTACATAGATGATTTGGAGTAGGGGACCAAGTGTCGTGTCTCAAAGATTGCAGATGATACTAAAATGAGTGGCAGAGATACGTGTGCAGAGGACTGTTATAAGTTACAAAGTGAGTGGGCCAAAGTCTTTCAGATGGAGTACAATTATAATAAATGTGAAATCATTCATTTTGGTAGGAAAAATAAGAAAGAGGACTCTTATTTGAATTGTCAAAACAATGCAGCATGCTCTTGTGCAGAGGGACCAGGGTGTCCTTGTGCATGAATCACAGAAGTTGGTCTGTAGGGGCAAAAAGTAATTAACGAGGCAAATGGAATTTTGTCTTTCATTGCAAAACGGATTGAGCGTAAAAGCAGGGAGTTATGTTGCAGCTCTACTGGATGCTAGTGAGACCACACCTGTAATACGTACAACTTTGGTCTCCCTACTTTGGAAACGAAATTCTAGCACTACAATGGATTCAGAGGAGGCTCACTAAGTTGGTTCCAGAGGTGCGGGGGAGGGGGGCAGGTTGAGGAGAGACTGAATAGACTGGAATTATATATTGATTGGAAATTGAAAGAATGAGGGAGGATCTGATAGAAACATGTATAATTGTGAAGAGAGTAGATAAGATAGAAATATAAAGGACGTTTCCAGTAGTACATGAAATTAGGACAAGAGGGCAAAGCCTCAAAATTAGATGAAGCAGATTTCGGACTGAATTGAGAAGGAACTTCTTGACCAAGAAGGCAGTAAATCTGTGGAATTCTTCGACCAGTGAAATATTTGAGGCTTTGTCATTGAATGTGTTTGAACTCAGTTGGATAATGTTTGAACAGTAAAGGAATTAAGAGTTATGGTGAGTCGGGGGTGGGGGGGGTGGTGTAAGTGGAGCTGAGGCTATGAAATGATTAGCCATTATCTTATTGAATGGTGGCGCAGGCTTGAAGGGCCCGATGGCCTACTCCTTCTCCTCGTTAGTACGTTCTTATGCAATGGGTCAACATGAAATGGGAACATATTTGAGAAACTGACTGGGCAATACATACACCGAAAAATGCATGCAATGTATTTAGATCATGGCGTGTCACAGGGATCAGTTATTGGGCCCCAGCTATTCTCAATGCATGTCAAAAATTTAGTTGAGGGAATCAAATGCAATATTTTTCAGTTTTTGACAGCACTAAATTATACCGGCTTGTTAGTGGGCGAGGAGAATTTAAGAAAAAAATCACCAAAGTGATGGAGACAAGTGGAGTGAATGGGCAAATACGTGGCAGATGAAGATCAATGGGGGTGGATGTGACGCTGTGCGCTTTGATGGGGGCTATAAAACAGCAACCTATCATTTGAAAAGGCATTGGATGAAACATGTTAACCTTTAAAGGGATTTATGTTCTTTCTTTTTTTCCTTCTGCACAGCCCTCCGTGTCCATGCAGGGCAGTGAGTTCTCAAACCAGAAGCCAATACAAGGAATGGCATTGGGCACGCTGACCAGTGTACATAGACCCAACAAATGGGGAACTGCAACATTGAAAAGCATCTGTGTCTCCTTGTACACCAGTCACTTAAAGCAATATTGCAAGAGCAGAAAGCAGGCAGGAAGATAAATGGTGTGTTGATCTTATTTCTCGGAGATTGACTGTTAGGACTAAGGGTGTCTTACTGCAGCTGTACGGGACCTTGTTGAGAGCCCATCTTGAACATTTTGCAGTATTGTGTCCAGTTTTGGTCTCCTTACCTTATAAGGGACAAACCTGACATTGAGGGAGTGCAGTGAAGGATGACCAGAATGATCTCTGGGATGACAGGCTTGTTGTGGGAGCAGAGTTTGGGGTGGCTGGGCCTGTATTCCATGGTGTTTAGGAAAATGAGTGGAGATCTCAGTGAAATATATAAAACTCTGACAGGGTGATTCAGATTGGAATCAGGGATGATAATTCCCCTGGCTTGAACATCTAAAACAAGGGCCCACAGTATTAAGTACAGACAGTCCACTCTGCATTGAGATGAGAATAAATGTCTGCACTCAGTGACTGGTGACTCTGGGGATTTCTCTCCCACATAAGCTGTGGAATACAAGGCACTGAATATAAATAAGGATTTCTCGACATGAAAGGGATCGAGAGACATCTGGAGCATGGCTGTCACAAGCTCTCAGATGTTAGGAAAGACGCCTCTGTAGAGCCAACAGGACTGTGATTCCCATTCCCTTTTCCAATAGTGAGGCTGCTGCTGGAAGTTCTGTCAGTTTTATCCTTCCAAACCTCGGAGTAGTTTGATACAATTTCGTGTCTTGCTTTACCGTTTTAGAGACCATTGAAAAGTTTATCACATGCGTGTGTGTCTAGACTATCACTTAGGCCAGACCAGGAATGCATGGAATTCACCAGGCCAGAATTCACTTCCTGAAAGTACATTGATGAAGCTAATTGGAGTTTGCAATCGACATTGATTTCAGCTTCACCGTTACTGATACCAGATTTTAGATCTCGATATTTTATTAATTGTTATTAATTTCCATCAGTTGCCAGAGCATTAGTCTGGTCTGGATTAGTAATCCAGTGACATTTCCACAACTGCACCAACTCCACGTAGAGATCTAATGGAAACCGCACTGAGCTAGTTATTTCTGTGCTGTTTGACAGATCTGTTAAAAAGAGCTTCTATCAGTTGAACAATCGTGATGGGACTGATGGGGGTAAATGGTTAGATTGTAATTAATCTCCTCTTAGGGGATGGGGCATATTTGAGTAACTTTCCACTTTGCCAGGGAGATGTCAAAGTTGGAGCTGGGATGAAACAGCTTCCCCAGAGACACGGCTTGTTGTGCAGCACAAGTCTGCAGTCCTATTGCAGGAATGGGGTCAAAGCTCATTGCCTTTATTGTATCTACTGTGTTCAGCAGTTTCTTCATGTCACGTGCAGCAAATCAAATTGATTGAAGATGGGCATCTGTGATTATGTGGGCATTATGGCGAGGGTGAGGTGGATCATCCACTCAACACGTCTGGCGGAGTATCTTGCCAGAACTACATCCTTATCTTTTACACTGATGTACAGGACTGTTCCATTATTTATTACTGGGATAATAGTGGAGTCCTCTCCTCTATGAAATTTTTTAACCGTCCATCACCAGGTTGTTATCAGGATTAGGTAAATTGGGACACTGGCACGTTCACCTATACATCAATGAACTACAGATGAACTTGGTTGGAATGGTACAGTGAGGGATTATCCCAGGAAAAACGTTACAGATTGTGCTTGAATTTAATTCTGCGTCTGCTGCTGCTGTAGTCTACAGAAGCACATCAATGTCAGGAATTCTCTATTTAAGAAAGTTTAGAGAGTTAGATTATTTAAAGTATTTGCAGATGAGTTTTGACTTGGAAATGAATTGAGTGCAATGAAGGATTAGCGATGAAGGAGGAGTGAAAGAGTCATAGACTCTTCGACTTAGACAATATACAAACAGACCTTTTGGCCCAACTCTTCCATGCTCACCTGATTACCGAAACTGAATGATTACTATCTTTCTTCTTTTGGCACAGACCCCTCCAAACCTTTTCTATTCATGTCCGCATCCAATTGTCTTTCATATGTTGTAATTGTACTCCCCAATGCCACTTCCTCTGACAGCTCGCTGCATATACACACCACCCTCTGTGAGAAACAACTGTCCCTGAGATCTCTTTCAAATGTCTCCATTCTCACCTTAAACCTCTCCTCTCTGGTTCTGGACATACCCTCCTATCCATGCCTCTCATGATGTAATAAAGTTCACTTCTCAGCCTCCAACGCAAAAGGAACGAAATCCTAGCATACCCTTATATCTCAAAATCTCTCATCTCCAGCACATATTTTAAATACGTTTGTCCCCTTCCCAGTTTCTAACATCCGTCCAATAGCAGGGATACAAGAATTGCACTCAGAGCTTCAAATGTGGCCTTACCATTCTCTTGTAGAGCCACAACATGATATACCAATTCCTATAATCAATGCTCTGACTGATGGAAGTCAGATTGCCTTATGCCTTATTCACTACCTTGTCAATCTGCGACTTCACTTTCAAGGAACTACATACCTGGACCCTGGATCTCTCTGTTTGACAACACTCCCCAGCGCCCTACCATTTTCTGAATAAATCCTACACTCGTTTGTCTAACATCTCACATTTATCTGCATGGAGCTATAACAGCCAATCCTCAGCCCACTTGTCAAGTAAATCAAGATATCTTTGTTCTCTAAGATAGCCTTCTTCACTGTCCACCAGAACTCCAATTTTGGGGGTTTTGTCTCCAAATTACTATTCACAGTTCCAATATTCTCATCCAAACCATTTACAAAAGCAAGGAACAACAGCAGCCTGGTCCTTGAGGCACAACGCTGGACACAGCCCACCAATTGGAACAGCAAATCTCTCCCACAACCCTCTGTCTCCTACGGTCAAGCCAGTTTTGCATCTAATTGGATAGCTCTCCCTGATCTCCTGTGATCTAACCTTATTAAACAGACTACCATGTGGAACCTTGTTGGGCCTCACTAAGGTCCACGTAGACAACGTATGCTGGTTTACATTCATCTATCTTCCTGATCACCTCTTCAAAACCTGCAATCTCGTTTGTGAGACATGGATTCCCAGACATAACGCAGTGCTGAATATCCCCAATCAGTCCTTGTCTTTCCAAATGCATGTAAATCCTGCCTCTCAGAATCTCCTACAAACACTTATCCACCCTTGACATTAAACTCACTGGTCTGTAGTTCCCTGGACTTTCCTTGCATCTAAATTACAAATAATGTAACGACATTAGCTGTCTTCCTGTCCTCCAGGACCTCAACCGTGGCTGTCAATGATACACATAAGAAAGTCAAGAGAACTGCAGATTCCGTAAGACAGAAATGTGCTGGAAAACCTCTGCAGATCTGGCAGCATCTGTGCAGAGGAATCCAAGTAATGTGTTTCAATATAGGGAATCCCCACCCTGCGCAAATTTAAACTTGCAACACAGAAATGATTGAACCTGTGCTGCAATCTGTAAAAATCCGGAAGGCCAACAACCATCATAAAGGTCACTATTTGAAGTAAAAATTAACAACTTTTTTTAAAAAAAAAGTCTAACAGAGAATAGTCAACTAACAACTATTTGCAACTCCTTTCTCTGAACTATTTTTTATGTTCTCCTCTACAATACTGGTCCGATCACCACTCCCTAGCCCCAATTAAGATATACCAAAACATTCAAATTTCATAACCAGCCAGCTGTCGAATCTTCTCTTTGTATCTTCCTCTGTCTTTTCTTCTCCTTAGAGTTTCTGTTTCACGGGTCATTGATAAATAAAGGTACATTTTGGAGACCTATTCTCCTGGCAGTCTGCAGATGGTGGTGTCATGGCAGTTCTCCCCTAAGTGGTCATATTTTTTTCAGCTTTCTACCCCAAATCATCGGGTAATTTCATTTTTAAAAAATATTACCAAATGCCAAATTTAAACTCGATTGTAGTTTAGCTTCTTGGACATAATTTAAACGGATTGATCAGATTTGATTTTTTTTTTGTCTCATAGCAACCCAGGCACTGCCAGCTGCTGGACCAAGTCTTTCATTGTAAATGTTCCAGAACTCACTGTGCTTGTAAATCTTTCAACTCTCTTAAAGGTACAGTACCCTGTATACGTTTTTACTACCTTTTCACTCAAAAAAGAATCATCATAATGAAAACACGGTCTCATTTGTTTTTCTATTCTTTAAACACATTACCATAACATACAGATCACTGAAATATAAGTCCACCTTAACTCCTTCCCATTTACCGATATTTACCATCAGATAAATACAAATCTCGTCTGAACTTTGTCAGTTACATCAGTGAGAAAGCATCTGCAATTATATTCTTACTACACGCTACATGTACGATTTTTAAATAAAAAGTCTGTAACATAAGACTCCAATGAAATACTCTTTAAAGCGTTCAAAGAATGGAAGCAGATTGGGATCTGGGTACACAACCGTCTCCAACACGCTGTTTGTGAATGCACATTAAAATGTTATAAGGCTAGTAGCAAACTCAATAGTTCTTTCTCAATCATAGAATATTTTCTCTGAATGGATGTGGAGTTTCTTTGAAAAGTATGATCCCATCTCATTGTGCTGCAGCAGGACATCTGCAACTCATTTGCCACTAGCGTTGATGGCAACTTTGAAAGGTTTTCAAGCGTTTGGTGTAGCTGAAACTGGTTTGTTGGTCAATATTTCTTTTTAATGTTCGAATGCCTCCAGGAATTGTTTTGTCAACCAAAACTTTGTGTTCTTCAGCAAGTTGGTTAGCAGTGCCACTACACTGCTGACATTTGGAACAGACGTCAGATAGAATCCACTGACTCCTAAGGAGTGAAACACCTTTTTCTTCAAGGTTGATCGTGGAAATTCCTGAGTAACTTTTGTCTTTGCGTTCCATGGGATCAACCTTCCATGACTGATATTTTGTCCCGAGAACATTACGTCTGCATTCACGAATTCTGTTTTGTTTAGTTTTATCACCAGTTATCTTTCTCGTATTCGTTCTAAAATCTCTGCCAACTGTACCAAGTGATGTACCAGGACTTAGTAAAGATCACTACATCATCCAAACGGACTGCACAGTTTATGAACCAGGTCACAACTCTGTTCATGAGTCTTTGGAATGTGTCTGGTGTGTTCATCATTTCAAAGGGCATCACTTTGAATCGATACAGGCCATGTGGCGTTACAATTCGTAAAGTTCTTTCACTGGCTCTGATACAGGTATCTGCCAGAAACCACAGATGATATCCTTATTGAGCATAGCCTCCACCTCCTTCTGGACCTGACTGGCTTTGAGAGAATTAACCCGATATGGATTGTTTCATCTGAACAGTATTCTCTACATCTACTTCATGTACAATAGCATTTCTCTCCCTCCCCCCCATATGATTCTAACATATATCCTCACATTGCAATACCAAACCTTTCAACTGTGGTCTTTGTTCCTGAGACAGATAGTTTACTAACCTATACAACTGCTCAAGGACTTCTATATTTTTGACATATTTTGAGGCACACCAAATTCCACGACATTTGGATTTGATTCCTCACTCTGTGGGCGAGTAACTAACACCTGTTTCTCCAATGTGTTCTCTCCTCTACTTTTCAGGAGGGGACATACACACTCATGTATAAGTCAAATGAAGGGGTCTGCGAATGTGGGAATTGGCAACAGAGGTGATAGTTTCATTACTGCCTGTGCCCTATCTATCATTTGACATGAATGACATGTATGCCAAACGTTAACCACATCTTTGCGCATTCCAGATCAATAAAAATGTTTTTGTTCCTTAGCCCGAGTCTTTCGTACCCCTAGGTGACATTCTACAGGTAGTTCTTATGCTACCTGTAAAACTTCCTGTCTCTATGCTACCAGCAACACAATCTGGTGCACCTCAGCACATTTCTCCTCTGCACTAACCTGATGTGGTCTCCATTTCTGTCTTAAGATCTATCTTTCAATAATAACCCTCATGAATATGCTTTGCCTCCTTTTCAGGGTACACATCCACCTTTTTATCGTCTTGTCTGTCTGTTGCAAGTCCCTTCGCCTTTCAGGACAAAAACCTGTTTAGGTTTTCCCTGCACCATTACGGCAAACAGGGTGTCCGTTAACTGAACATCAACTCCTTCATCTTTGTCTATGGTTTGTCCTTCGTGCTGTGACTTATAACAGTGGGATATGGTTGTTGCACAGCCTGGGAAAATACCAAGATATTTCCGATTGAACACTTCAGTTTCTTTGTCTTCCGTAGGCTTCTCCACAACAAGGGATGTCGTTCCCAACTCGGACCCTGCTAAATCGTTCCCAAGAACAAACTGGATGTCTGGATCTGACAGTCTGTTAATCATTCTCACTATAACTTCCCCAGTCTTGAGTAGGCACTCCAACCTGATCTTACCGAGGGAAATGCCAAATTTCTGACCATCTTTCCCGTAAATTAATACACTCTCGAGCAACAGATCAGAAAGACTGCAAATTCCTTCATCGCTTACTTTTAGCGACTGGTGAGTTCATGTACCTCTCAAATGTGTAATTTCTTGCCCTTCTCCCAATGTGATTTCTGAGAAAACTTTATTCACAGAGGCGAATTCTTTGTTGAGATCAAGTACTAAATCCATACCCATCCCCAGCCTAAGCTGTGCACTTTCCTGCAGCTCTTCGGTCCTTGTTGGGGATTCCTTTAAAACTTTCACTGATGCCACTGGCTTAGCTTTTTCTTTGACCACATCTTTTCCCACAGTTCCTTTCTTAACAATCAGAACTGCGAACATACATATCCCTCCTTATGTCAGTGAAAATACCTTTTTCCGATTGCCCTTCTGAAAATACCGGCACTGTAATTTCTGTGTCCCACTCCATTACAGTGAAAACACCTGAGATCTTTCACCTCCTTTCCACTCTCTTGGGCAGCTTCTTTAACCTTTGGTAAACTCATATGTTCCACTCTTTCTTTTATAGTGTAGTATCTCCCCTTCTCCAAAATTATATCCCACACAGGACGAAATTCTGGCTCGAAGCTTGTCTCATGCAGCAACATGTATTCATCTGCCAGTACTCTTGCCCTTCTCAATTTCTGAAATTTCTTTTCCTCCACGTGAATTGTTATCGTCTCTGAAAGTGAGGTTTTAAACTCCTCCAGCAGAATAATCTCCCTTAGAACCTCATGGGTCTTATCTATCTTTAAAGCCTGCACCCATCTATCAAAATGCCGACGTTTAATTCTTTCGAACTGAAAATAAGTCTGACCTGGTTCCTTCTTTATGTGTCTGAACTGCTATCTACATGCTCCCAGTACCAATTCGTAATTCGTAATCACATAAAATACTTTTTTTCAAGTCTTCATAATCTCTTGACCCCCCATCTGACACCGCAGCAAATACCTCAGTAGCCCTGCCTACCAGCTTAGACCCAACTCGCATTACCCATAAATCCTTGCACCACTCCACCTGCCTAGCCAAATTTTCAAATGAAATAAAGAAGGCTACAATATCCTTCTCATCAAAATGTGGCAGAGTTTTGACATATTTGTATATTTCACTAATGTCCCTTTTACGCTCCATCCTGTTCACTTGACTTTGTTGCCTTAACTACAACTTCTCAAGTTCAAATTTGCTCTCTCTTTGTTCAGCAAAGAACTTTCTGCTCTCTTTTTATTCCTCTCTCTCTCTCTCTTCCCCCGTGCTTTCTCTTTCTTCTCTCTTTCTCTGTCCCTTTGTTTATCTTTAAACTTCATTTTCTTCAATTGTAATTTAAGTTTTTTTCTAAATCTCCTGCACTTGTCTGTTTCTCTGACACACCTCATTGTTTGAGTAATTTCCTGACAATTTCAGCTTTACTCTTGTTCTTGTTTAAACCCAAGTCTAATTTCTTTGCTAATTCCAAATTTTTGGCGTTTAAATTCCTCGTCAACGCCCTAGCAAATGTGAGAATCATCTTCAAACCCCAGAACCTCTTTAACATTTTTAAAGATCCATTTCTCTCAGTTTAAATTTAACCAACCACAAGTCACCGAAATGAAACAAAATGTCTCCCCGACTTTTTATTTAAAGCTCTTGGACAATAACGTGTAAATGATTAAATCTACTATGCATTTTCATACTCTGAACATATTTAACTCTGCCCAAATCTCAGACTGGCTCTGTCTAAACTTGTTCAAATCGCAGACAAAAGGCCCCAAACTATTATGACACATGGTAAACTCCGCTCCTAATCTAAACCAGCCACACAGAAAAAGGTTCACCTCATGCCCTAATCTGTTACATTTTGAGAGTCAAAGATCCATTTACAGAGGTTACTATTTAAAGTAAAATTAATAATTTTGTTGTTTAAGTCCAGCAGAGAATACTAAAATGAACAACTACTTACAACTCGTTTCGGTAACCTGTTTTTTTTCCCTCCCACTCCACAATAATGGTCCGATGAAACAAATCACCATTATTAAGATTTTTAAAAAATATATAATCACGTTTCAAACCTAGTCAGCTTTGTCAATTCTCCTTTGTAGACTTTTCTCTGTAGATTTTTATCTTGGATGGCTTTGATGCTCTGCTGTGCAAACTTCTTACAGACAGTTACCTTTCAGAAAGCTCTTCAGCTAGCAGTCTACCTTTGTGAATGCCCTTGTCAGTTCTCTCCTTAAATGTTCAAACTGTCCGGTTTTACACCTCAAAACATTGCATTATTTCATTGATTTTGATGCATTCAGATACATTATATATTAAACTGCATTGGATTTCAGTGTATTGGGGCATAGTTAAACCGACTGGCTGAATTTGAATTTGCTTTTGTACCATGGCAACTCAGAATCGCTACTTGTTTCACAGTCAAATGTTACGTTTTAACTTTTTTCAGAACAATGTACACCTCTTCACCTTCATAACAATATCGTTTGTCAACCCTACGTAGTTTTACATAAATTTGATCACCTAAGTTCACATAATAGTCTTTTCTGTTCAAAAAAGACCCGCTTTCACTCATCCTTCCTTTGTCTAAATCCTTCTTTCCAGTTATGATTACAATTACTAACAATGTTATTGGCATTCTTCGACAAAGTAATACGTTGTATGTGTTTAGTGAATAATCCTCTCTAATTGAACTGAGGTGAAAGGATGAGATGCAATCACATTTCCATTTGAATAAGTAAATGTGCAACTTTTGCGAGCTTTCTGATATTAAAGAAAAGCAAAAATCTCCTTTATTCAGGATTGGGAAAGTGAACAAATGCCGTTCACGGACAGAACAGGAGTAATTCAATGATGCTTTCCTGGAATCAGTGAATAACCAAATATTTAGTTTTCTCCTGAGAGTTTGAATTCAGCTTTGTTTCAAGTCTGAGTTGGTTATGTTTTTATCAATATGCAAATATCATCGGTGACAAAACCAGAAGTTGCTAGAAATGCTCAGTATTTCTGGAAGTATCTATTGTGAGAAAGCAGATTCAACACAGGATAACAGAATGGGTCTAGGTTGTTTTCTTCTTGCCAATAGTGTTCAGCGATGTGCCGGTTAGATGCATTAGTCAGGTTCAAATGCAGAGTAATCGAGTAGGTGAATGGGTCAAAGTGCCTTACACTTCGGAGGGTCAGCGTGGACATGCTGTGTGAAATGGCCTGTTTTCCCACCCCAGTGGGATGAATTCTATGAATTAATCATACAAAGGGCGATTGGTGTGAGGATCAGGGATGTCTCTGAGCATGTTCAGGGCATACTGAAGGGGGAGGATGAACAGCCAGCTATCGTGGTACACATTGATATGAATGGCATCCGTCAGAGGAGTGAAAGGTCCAGCAAAGAATGTTTAGGAAGCGAGGCCTGAGTTTAAAAGCGGGCTCTCCATGGTTGTGTGGGAAATAGAACACACTGACTTCAATAATTTCAGTCCGAGTCAAGATCTGAAGCAGCAGTATCGTTCATATACTCTTGCAAGAGTGGTGGCTATAAGATAGGCACAACGAGTTTAACAAGTTCACAGTTTTTTATACAATTCATTCCTCTTTTACTCATCACCTGCTTATCCCATTGCTTCTACCATGATTGCATCTCCCAGTTCTCTAACCATGGCTGTTTATCCCTTGCCTCATCTGGCCTTGTTCGTGACAAAAATGCATGTCCTGCTTGGCTGTTTCATCACATCCCTCTGTGGTCTATTGTAACATATCCTCCTTGATTGCCATCTGCTTACATGCTCGATAAAGCAATATTTCCTTCTATTCTTTGCCCACACTGAGCCTTATGACCTCTTTATAGTGTTTTTTCTTGTTTTTGCAGAACCTGGAAACAGATGCTTATAACTGTTTATACAAGCATATCTCGCTTAAATTGCACCTCTGTTTCTCTTTCATGATTCAACCTTGTGATCATTGCAGATAACAACATTTATAATTACTCCTCACAATTCTCCCTTTTTATTTTTACATTCAATTGTTGTTTCTGCAATTTTTCCAGTAAGCATCGCCCTCAAAATTAACAAGCATTATTCATGAGACTTCGTCTCACTTATCCCCTCATTATTTAATAGAAAAAAACGTCCTTCTGCGTGATTCCCATTTAGGGGCATCTGTTTCATTAAGGCTGTCTCAATAAGTCTTTGGGTGAGCCCTCGTATACAGGGTATGATACAGCAGCTAATGGTTATCAATACCCTGGCTACTACTATCAGGGAAGTAAGGATGGAAACCACCAACCCCTTCTATTTTCAAAACCATGATTCAAGCCATCCCATGAGAGATGTGTCTTCTCCTGAATTATCAGCCAGTTCATCTGCTAAGGTAGTAAATCCTCTTAAGGCCCGAGTAATTGAACCATCAGGTGCAGTGTTATCAGGAATGAAGTACAACAGCTTCCTTCGAACATCACACACACACACACACACCTTTTCCATTCGAGTCATATCAAGGGCCATTCTGTTTTCCCATGCCATCCTACTTGTCACATCAAGCTGTTCTGATATTCCTTTAACCGCATCACTTGTATAATTTATAAAACGCTCTTGATTATAGAAAATGCAATTGATCCAATCTACATTTTTATTAACTGTTACCCACCAAAAGAGAGCTGCCTCAATGCCTGCTGAAATCTGGTTGCGAGCCTTGACCTCATCAGGTACCCACCCACCCGGCCCCCAGGGACCTCTATAGAATTGAGATAAATCCTGTCATCGAAAGAAGAACCTAAGAATGATCTCTTACTCCTTCTCTTTTACCCTCGTATCTTTTCCTTCTCAAGCGCCAGGGTGAATGGAATTGCCAATTGTATAATTGCACATATCCCTCTCCAATCTGGAGGTAGAGTGGGTCTCAATATTTTGCCTCCACAGTATGATCACAAATCCACTCGGGGAACTTTAGTGCTGAGTAGTTACCTCCCTTGTCTGTATCAGTGAAATTCTTAATTTCTGTACATAATTTCAGCTTCCCCAAATCTCTTGACCGATTTGTACCTCATCTATGCACATACGATATGTGATTTCCTACTACAGCTGAAAACTTGGAGGGGGGGGTTAAGTCTTTCATCTCCAAGGGAGGGAACATCAGAGATAAGGAGGTGTAGTTCCTATCATTCCATGCAGTCTTATCCTGTTGCAGGGATATCATACATTTCATGCTCTTCCTGTCTCGCTTCAATCCGAGTGGAAAGGGAAACACCTGGGCGACTGGCCTACCGGAGGCATATGCATAGCAATTGCTCTTATTCAGAAGTTTTACAATATACTTTACCCAGACATTTGTATCCCCGTATCCAATTTCTATTTCGATAGTCTGTTTCAAGTCCTTAACCTTTTTTTTTTACTACTTTAGGGTCATCGAGAGGGGTGAAAGGTTGTATCTTATTACACAGTAGTTCTGCCCATTTTCCCTTTCCGACGCCAATTCTAAAACAACTGCCTGAGAAATCATTTCCCTTTGTTGTAATTTCTATCCCAAATGTTTCATTTAATTGTACCTGATAGGTATCTCCACACCCTCCACCCCAAAATTCCTTCGTACCATGTGGTTTTCTTTATCGTTATGTATATTGGGTCGCACTCTTTATCGGGACAATCGAAAGCTGGGGCCCAGTGTACTGTGAAGAGACGATTATAGCAAGTACCATCCAAAAGGCCATCCCCATAGGACATAAGATGTATCTCTGAGCTGCGGTACTGTTTTTGATTATCTACATCCCCACAATTTACGAAGCTGCATGCATCGGCGTCTATTACTTGCGGATTATCAGACTCAGGGACAGTTAATAACACATATGAAAATGATGTTTCATAAAATCCCAATACTAAAAGAGCTAGTATCATAACTCTAAGCATCCCCAGCGTTCTAAAAATCATACTGAAGCACCAAAAGACTTAATGTACAATCCTACAGAAATAATCCCGCGCTCGCGTCACCACTGTATAATCAGTTATTCAATGTCTCTTCAGTCTGAGTTTCAGCGGTTCTTGCATTGATTCGGCTGTCCAGACGTCTTCCTCAATTGGAGATTCCACTAGCCCTTTGATCCGAGTGGAGTGAATCCAGCCTTTCCCCACCGTCCTTATCACTGTTTCAGTCAAAAAGGCCTGGTACGGCCCTTTCCAGTCTGGCTGCATTTTAGTCTCTGTCCATGATTTTAGTAAGACCCAATCTCCCTTTTTAATTGGATGAATAGCGAATTCAAGGGGCGGATACGCCCTGTGCCAACAAACCCTGTTTCCAGAGGAAAGATAAAGAGGAGGACAAGCCCAGTATATACTTCTTTAAGAACAAATCTTTAGTTTCTGGGATTGGCAGTGGCCAGAGGATATACCTCCACCCATCTGGATAAATGATCAACTATTACCAATATATCTCAGTCTTCCCACTTGGGGTAATTCGGTATAATCTACCTGGATGCTCTGGAATGGTCTTAGCCCAGGTTCTCTCCCTCCTGGGATTTGTTTTCTTAATAATTCCTTGTTTTTTTTTTACGTGTAATGCATCCCTCACATACCTATTTGGCTCTCGTATATATCCCTTTGCATCCATATTTCCCTAAGTCTAAATCGCACATGACTTCCACTCCCCAGTGGCTCCCCTGATGTAGGACAGCCATAATTTCTCGCATCATCATTTTGTTTAACATTTCACTTCCTCCATCCAAAATATGTCTGCTGATTTTGCAGCGCCTACATTTTTCAATTCATTTTCCTCTCTTTCAGTAAATATTGGAGGTTCCCGAGGACCTGGAACAGTAGGTATAGGGAATAAACCACAGTTTTCTGTGGATTTAGGGCTGCTTCTTTCGTTATCTCATCGGTCAGTAACGTAACGTTCCATTCTTTAAGTAACAATGAATTAATGCAGTCATGTTTTAAATTAACCGTGAATCAACATGACAGGTCACGGAGAATGTGTGAAGGGATCCTGCCAATTAATATTGATTCAGGCTAACATAATTGATTTTTTTAAAGATCTTAATTATTAATTATATACTACATATATAAAATAATGATTATTTGTGATTCAGGGTGGAAACGCAACAAGTGTCCAAAACATTTTTAAAAATTAATTGCACAGTTCTGTCTGTTTACCAGTCACTTGAGACTTCTCATTCTATTTCCGTAATTGTTTTACTCGAGCACGTTTATTTTAAAGAACCTCAACAGATTCCATAGCACCATTTGCAGTTAATTCAATCCCAATTTGGTGGCAGTATTTTGTCATCAGCGCAAAACTGATTCTTCGTCCCTCTCATCGCAAAACTGTCGCCATAATCCAGTTAACTCTTTCATTCCTGCTCCCTTGGGCTTAAAATTTAAGGATGACCTTGCTGCTCCCGTATCGACAAGGAAAACTACGTCCTCTTTATAAAGTCGCACCTTCAAATTTATCAAGGGTTCCTGGTGGGTACCCGGGGCAGGAACCCCTGACACCCCTCTTCCTTATCAAAATTCATAAGCAATATTGCCCTCTCTTCCTTTTTCAAATCCGGACATTACCACTTAAAATGACCTGTCTATCCACAGCAATAACATCACGCCTGTGGGGATTTCTAAATTGATCCCTGTTCCTGCCCACCAAACCACTTAACATCTCCTCCCTTTATTTTCAACATGCTGCCACCCACCATTCCGGTTTCGTTGTCCTTTTAGTTTTGTCGTTTTCTTTATTACCTCATCAACGGTGGGCTATCATTATTTTTGCTCTTTGTTTCCGCTTCTCATGTTACATTGCCAGAGGTTTGTTTGGACATTGAATTTCTTTGTTAAGAAGCATTGCAATGTTTCTTGCTTCCTATAACTTCAAATACCAAATCATCAATTTATGCTTTTCTAAGTTTAAAGTCTGTTCCTAATTATACTTTTTGGAACCTTACATATGTGTGTGTGTGTGTGTGTGTGTGTGTGTGTGTGTGTGTGTGTGTGTGTGTGTGTGTGTGTGTGTGTGTGTGTGTGTGTGTGTGTGTGTGTGTGTGTGTGTGTGTGTGTGTGTGTGTTACAAATTCATTTATTCAGCATTTCATATTGAAAATGTAAAATGCATGCAGTTCCCATCTTTGAAAACCACTAAAATTACCCAATTTTAGATCTTTAATTTAATTCCAAGATTAGTTTTCTTAAGTCATCCTGACCAGTCATTTCTCAATGACAATGCTATAGGTCGTGAAATAGCCGGAGCTGCCTTAAAAGCATTTGTCGAGTCAAGTTTTTTTAAAAAAAGTCGAATACATGAATAATGGCCGAATCCAAGATCACAGATATTAACCATAGGATTTTTTAAAATTACAATCCAAAGTTGAACTGACATTTCAACTGTCCTCCATGAATCGCTTTTATATAAGGATAAAAGAGATTCGTTCGAAGCTGATAGTAAGGCAGTCATGACCTGCAAAAGAACAGGAGTTAACATTTTATTTCATAATCACTGTAAAATCCTGAACCTTAAAATAAATCATTTTAAGTTTCCATAATAGAAATCAGATTCAAAACAGTCCCGGATCTCAAGCTCCAGGGAACAAAGCACAAACACTCAATCACCAACAAACAGATGCGCATTTAAACCAAATCGCAAAGGGTTAAACCTTCTACCAGCTGTACAGGAATTGCAGTTAGAGTCGCCTGGGTGTGATTGGGATTAGAGTCCCCTAGGTTGGTCTGGATTAATCAATTGGCAAGGAGAGCCTCAAAGAACGATTCATCGAACGTATGAGGGATTATTTCTTCGAGTAACGTCTCAAGGAACGAAATGGAGAACTGGCTTTGTTATAATTTGATGAGGTAGGAGTAAAAAATCATACTGTAGTACAAGATCACCTTAGAAAGAGTGACCACAACATGCTTCAGTTTCACATTCAGACTGAAACAGTGAAGGCAGAGTCACAGATGTGAGGTGTAGTGTTGGACAATGACAATTTTACTGGCCGGAGGAAGGGCTTGGACTGAGTGGACTTGGCAAAAAATATTAAAGGGCGGGACAGTTGAAGAACAATGACAGCTACTTCGCGAGATAGTCCAAACCCCTTAATTAAAGTGCAATCCTGCGTGAAAGAGGAATTTTAAAAAGGTGAAAAATGATCCATGTCTTAAAAGAAAATCAATAATGACATGCAGGTGATGGCCTGGTGGCATTATCACCAACTGCTGATCCAGATAATGTTCTGGGGACTCGATTTCAAATGCCACCATGGCAGAGGGTGGAACTTAAATTCAATATGAATCTGGAATTAAGAGTCTATAGATGACAGTGAATCTATTGCTTATTGTTTGACACATCCATATGTTTCATGAATGTCCTTTAGGACTGGAAACCGCCATCCTTACCTGATCTGAACTACATGTGACTTCAAACCCACACAAATTTGCTTGAAGCTTAACTGCCTCTGAGCAGTTAGGGAAGGACGATGAGTACTGTCTAACCAGCGACGCCATCTTCCTATGAATGGAACGAAGAAAAGCACTTTAATTGTTCGCACTCTTTTGCTAAAAACAAAATCAAAATGGCTACGAAGGAAAATGCATCGAAATCATAAGAATGAATGAAGAACACTTGTCCAAATAGACAAAAAGTAAAAGAATGCTGAACGCAAATATTGGCCTTTTAGAGAATGAAAACGACGGGGTAGTAATGGCAAACTCAGAAGGGGCAGAGGGAGAATGCCAACATTTCTTGCTTTCACAGTGGAAGATAATTTCTTCCTAAAATTTACAACAATTGCAAAGGATCTTTCTGGGAGTACGATGCTGAGGGGAAAAGGTAATAAATACATTGATGGGATTAGAGGGAGATCAGGTTCTTGGCCTGCACTCTGTTATGTTAAAAGGAGGTAACAGCAGAGGTACCTAATGTGTTACTTACGATATTCAAAAAATCCTTTGATTCTAGAACTGTGCTGAATTATTGGAAAATTAACAATGTGAAACTCGTATTCAAAACAAAAGATAGGAAAAAATGACAAACTTTAGACCAGTGAGTTTTAACTCAGCAGTGGGGACGTTTCTTCAGTCAACCATAATGGAGGAAATAACTGAATATATGGAAAAAAACAACGATGAGTTCACCACTGTCAGCACGGATTCATGATGGGCAGGTTGTGCTTAACAAATCTGCTGATGTTCTTTGAGAACGTAACCAACAATGTGGATAATTGAGATACAGAAACTGCTGTACATCTAAACGTCAGAAGGCATTTGACAAGGTGCTGCATAAAGGACCGATTTATCAGGTTAGATTCCACAGGGTTAAGGGTAGAATATTGAATTGGATAAAAGATTGGCTTACTGACAGAAAGCAGAGCATCGGGATAACTGGTCTTTCTCTGACGAACTAAAACTCATGATGTGCTGCAGGTTTCAGTTCTCAGACCTCAACTGTTTACAATCAATCCACATGACCTGGAAGGAGAGACAGAGTGTAGAAACTAAATTCACAGATGGTACTAAACTAGGTGGCAAACAGGCTGTAATACGGAAATAAAGAGTTTACAGATGAATATTAGAAATTGAGGCAGATTGTTATATCTGGCAGAAGGTGTTTAATGTGGATAAGTGCAAAGTTGAATTTCCTTCCGCCACTCCTAATTTCTATGTTCTTGTGTTGCTCCATCTGCAGGTTTTTGAATTTACTTCATTGTTGGTGGCTGGGGTGACATGACATGTGGGTTTTGTTCAAGGGAGGTGTAGGTTGCTCTGTGTGTCGGGAACAAAACATTAATGTGGAGAAATGACCTCAGTCAGGCTTTGTTGATTCCCACAGCCGGCCTGGCAGCCAGCTGGCCTATCCCTGCTCTTTATTCCTGATGTTTAGTTGCCTGGAGTAAACCACATCAAAATGTTGCAGTCAGACAGACAGTCCGTAATTAACATGCCCATTTCATAATAAAGAGACAAGTTAACATTCCGATCAGAAGTAAATACTTGGCAATTCTTTTGAGATTTCAATGACTATTTGCTGCAACTTCAGTATGGGAAGTGAGTGATGGGACTGCAAAACATTTTAGCATTGTTGCAACTTTGTAGTTTAGATACTGAGTAAAGATATTACATTATCAACACTGTTGGAAAGTGTCATGCTGTATATCCTATGAAAATATTTTGAATTATTATAAAAGAATACAAACTTTGAAAAGATTAGAAAAGGAAGATGTGAAGAGGATATAAGTCTTTAAAGAGGTCAGGGGAACGGGCAAATATTGGTCTTTGGATCATAATTGAGAAACTGTGTCTGTGTTTGCGTGTGTTGGAGAGTTGAATGGAAAAATTGTACAAGTTCAATGAACAGATTACGAAACAGATGCATCAATATCACATTTTTCAGAAGACAATATAAATCTTGAAATATTTTAAAACCAAATACATTTAGAAATAGGAAAGTTTTTCTACAGTTTACAGATTAATGGTGAGACCACTTTCACTTTATAAGTGTATCTCCTTTTTATTGAGACTACGAGAAAGGGGAACGGCTACTCTCTGATCATCCTGTGCATACCCCCATGCTGTTAAACACCGCCACCAGGAACACCTCTCAACCTACCTTGCTGAAAAGTAAAGTCAAGTAAATCAAGCCTCTCTTCAGTTTGAGTACTCTCTTGTCTTAATACTTCAGAAATATATCACATTTATATGTGTTACATTTTTCATCAGCGATTGATCTGTCCACCTGAACAGTTGTTTTATACCCTCCTGTAAACTCACACCTTCCTCCTCACTGTGAACTACCAGCTTATCTTTGTGTCATCCACAACGTTATTTATCATTTCCCCAAACTCCATCCCTCCCATTCTCATCATCAGCATTCGTGAAGTTCACTACTTAGCCTTGATTTTCTTCCTGTTCTATTGTTATTCCTATTTTCGTGAATTTACAGCATAATGCAGTTGAGGTTTTTTATGACGAAGCCATGAATTTTATTTTGGACGTGAAGCTCAATTCGCCTTTTATATTTGTCCTTCTCTACGATTTATTCATAAGGCTTGTACGTAATTAATATTGAATTAGGTTTCGGTGGCTTTCCCTGCAGCATTTGGGTGTTACGTGGACGTGGGTCATCTTCTTTGTATCATTCTTGCAATAGTCAGAACTGAAGGAACTTTCTGTCTGTGCGGTGAACACAGTTTCACAATTTTGTTTGAAAGAGTTCGAGTGATGAGGATAAAGATTCAATTAAATTCTATATTTAGAATCGTGGCAGGAGATTAAATCGTATCGTAAAGTCACTTTGAATTGGGAACAAATTATTAAAACATGCATCCACTTTTCTTCGTTTTGATAAAACAGTTTCACATAATGTTCATAGAGCAGCATGGATCTTAC
Source organism: Hemiscyllium ocellatum (assembly GCF_020745735.1). Taxonomy (NCBI): domain Eukaryota; kingdom Metazoa; phylum Chordata; class Chondrichthyes; order Orectolobiformes; family Hemiscylliidae; genus Hemiscyllium; species Hemiscyllium ocellatum. The sequence continues at coordinate 313,513 of NW_026869055.1, forward strand.
AGCTGGTCCTGGAATTGCAGGCAGTTAAATATTTGTTGTAGTGCTTTTTGCAGTTGATATAGTTATTACAATTTATTAATTTAACATCATTTTTTTCTATTTTGTTTCATTTACATACAAAAACAATAAAAAAATTTAAAAACTCACAATTTTCTTTCAAACGATCTTTTGTTTTAAAAGAGCTTTTTAAGGGTGGTTTACAAAAGAAAGGAAAAGTCTATTTCTGTTTTAAAAGGTATCTTTTGTTACACCGCAAATGTGTTTTTGCTTTGAAAAATTAATCAGCTCTTTTTAAAACACGGAGTTGTACCCTCCTTCCGGAGAGTCCTACACATTTGCAGCTCCGGAGGAAACTACTTTCTTCTCGAGATTTATTGAAGAGGAATATTTTTATTGATTCAATTAGCTAAGTGGTTGATTTAGTTTAAGTTTTATATGTTTGATACGTATATGTATTTAATTTTCCATTTCTTAAACGTTATTGTCTGTAGGTAATGAAAGGTAACATATATATAAGTTATCAAAAACAATCCTGCTGTTATGCATAATGTTATTAAGGCCATATATAAGGTACAGAGAGAGATGGCTCGAAGATTTAGAAAAAATGTTATCCAGCAAATCAGTTAGATAGTTGGGTGACTGTCAGCAAGGATAAGAAGGTAGTTCAAATGTCTCCGGTGGCTATTATTTTATCAAAATGCTTTCTGCTTTTAGAACAGCTGAAAGGGATTGTCTCTCTGAAGAAAATGGAGGAGCAATCAATTATTGGACAATTTGAATTATTCTTATGTTCAGCAGCATTTGAGAAGAGTGAGTAGAATTGTTGCTTCAGTGGGTTTTCTATCGGGACATCAACAGGAGATTCTGGGGCAGTGACCGTTAATTTAGGATGGTTTGTTGCTTTCCCTGTGCGAGGATTAAGAACGTTTTGAAACAATTCAAGGACGTTGTGAAAGGTGAGATTGAATAGCCAAACACTATTGTAGATATTGGCAGGACTGACATTTTTAGGGAAAGATTAAAGCAGTACAGAGTGAACTTAAGAGGCGAGGTAGAGTATTAAAAATAAAACCGTTAAAGCATTACGTTCTTGTTTACTCTCAATGCCAAACTCAACTGGGAAGGAACAAAGATTTAAAGGAGAAAAATCAACAGCTAAGAGGCTACTGTGTTATTGAGGGATTTAGATTTTTGGGGAATTGGAATCAATTTTAGAATAGAAATGACCTGTTCAGAAAAGATTAGTCTAATCTAAACTGGAGAGCAACGAATATCTTATCAGAAAGATTTACTCATTCTATGTAGGGAAACTTTATATGATAGAGACGGCAAGGGGATGTTCTAAGTTGCAGTAGAAATGGCAGGATGATGAGAAAAGTTAATGATTGTGAGGAGAGCAAGTCAATTGGAAAAGAAAAACGAGAGAGTCAAGATTATATAGTAATTCTGAAGCACGAAATTGCAATTATTTCAATGTAAGGGGTCTTACAGGGAAGGCTGATGAACTCAAGGTATGTTTAAGAACTTGGAACAACATATGTATTACAGAAAATTGGTTGAAAGATGTCCAAGTCGAGAGTGTAGTTATGGGAAAACACAGCAGGTCAGGCAGCATGTGAGGAGCAGGAAAGTCAAAGTTTTGGGCAAAAGCCCCTCATGAGGAATGGGCTGATGAAGGGCTTTTGCTTGAAACAACGAGTTTCCTGCTCCTCGGATGCTGCCTGACCTGCTGTGCTTTTCCACCATCACACTCTCGACTCTAATTTCCAGCATCTTATCCTCACTTTCGCCTGAAAGATGTTCAAAACTGGCAATTCAATGTTCCAGGTGTAAAGGTCAGAGAAAAGATGGAAACAGACATGCGGTGGGCAGGGAGGGGGAGTTCTGCCATTTTTGATAAAGGAATAAATTATTGCTGCAACTGGGGAAGATATTTCTGAAAAAGTATCTAATTAAAATATGCATGTAGTATTAAAAATAACGGAATAAAGTTCAGTTTGAACAGATTGCACCACATGGTCATTTGTGACAAATCGCCAGTGTAAATATATTGGTCGAAATTAAAAATAAGAAAGGAAAGAACACATCGATTGTATTGTACCATATGCTCTTCAACAGTAAGAAAGAAATTGAGAAACATACATGTAGGGAGATCTCAGATATATATAATCTTAATAAGGTTGTAATAATGGGGGATTTTAATTTTCTAAAAATCGATTGGGCTACCACAGTGTTAACGGGTTGGATGGTGAAGAAATTGTCAAATGTGTTCGAGAAAATTTTCTTAATCAATATGCGGATGATTCTAAAAGAGAAGGAGCAAAATTAGTCCTTCTTTTGTGTAATAGGCAGGGTAAGTGACTGAAGTAAACGTGAGGGAATATTTTGGGTTTTGCAATCATAACCATATTCGTTTCATAATGGATATGGAAAATAATAAGCCTTTCATTAATGTTTGTTTTAATTGGAGTACCATGAATTTTAATGACATGGGACAAAGACTTACCAAGTTTGATTAAAGTAGACTCTTAGCAGGTAAAACAATGTCTGACAAGTGAGAGGAATTGAACAGTTTGACGACGGGAGTTGAGAATCATTATGTTCCTGTTAGAGTGAAGGGTAAGGCTGGTAAGATTAAGGAACAATGTGATAAGTTGGAAATAGATGTAGTGACCATATAGAAAATGGAGCTTAGAATGTTAACTAAAATGGCTGAAGCACATTGGCTATATTGCCCAGCATCCTGAGCGAACAAATTGCTAATACAGCAACTTGCACAGGCTGGGTAAACATGTCCAATCCCACAGATCTGAGAATGACATAGTACCAGCATTAGGTCAAAGGGCAGCCATCAGAAGAGTACTGGTGCCTTACGGTCTAGTTGTAACACACTAATGAGGTTTGAATGTTTACATTTAAAGAGCATCTCTGAGATTTGACTGTTGCTTTGAAGGGTTAGAAAAATAATGGGAGTTAATGTCTGACTTTAAAGATAGTGTTAAGATCTTAACCAGATGGGTGCTGGTGTCTGTGTGTTAGATTTAAAGCATGTTTTGATGTGTAAGCTTACAATTAAGTATACTTTGATTAATATACTTTGTGATAGCTTAATGACACGGGACTCTGTATTGCGTGAGAAGTTATGTATAAATGTAACAACTTTCCCTATCTACGGTGAGAGAATCCACTCTCTAGTAACCAGTGTGGTCTGAGTGGCTTTTCTCTCCCAAGCCTTGTTAGTATATTCATATACTGATAGTCTTGAATAAAAACAGTACTGTTGAAGTGTATTAATTAAGTGGTGGTTCTCTGTTCTTGGATAGGCGTTCACAGAAAGCCAGGTAGCGTGGCTGAGCTTTCACAAATGGACAACTACAGTTATTGAGCTTTAATTCAAGAATCAAAGAAAACCTTACTTTAGATATAGACAACTTTATTCAATTTAATCTTTTACTCAATATAAAGAATGTGGGGTATTATTTTGAGAGAAATCAGGAAAGCAAGAAAGGAGATATGAGATAGTATGGGCAGAAAAGGTTAAGGATAATCCAAAGATATTGTACAGCTACATTAACAGCAAGAGGGTAACCATAGAGAGGTTAACGCCTCTCAAAGATCATGAAGGATTTCGATGTTTTGAACCCATAAGTTAGGGAATAAAATCATCCCATTCCTGTTTCACTAGACAGCAACAAACACACACTAATGCCTGCACCTCACATTCATCCAGCTTGAACTCTATCTGCTCTTTGTTAGTCTATTGACCCATTTTCTCAAGATCCTTTTGAATTCTTAGAAAACCTTCTTCACTGTCCACTGTGCCACAAGTTTTGATGTCAGCCACAAACCGTGCCTTCGATATTCTCACGCAAGTAATGTACATAAATGACAATGAAAACCCAGAACCAACCTCTGTGTAACGCTGCTGGGTACAAGCCTTCAGTCCGAAAAGCAACCACCCACCATTAATCTCTGTCTCCTGTGAATGCACCATTTGAAAGTGCTGGAGAGAAAGCCCACAGTTCAGACAGTATCGGAGCAGAGAAAAATGGAATTAACTCTTTTTGAGTCGAGCATACAGGTTCATATAAGACTTGATATGTTCACTCTGTTTCTCTGCCCAGATCTTACTTCATCTGTTGTATTCATCCTTCATTGTGCATTTGCATTTCAGATTTCCACTCTCTCTAATATTTTGCTTTTTCTTGATTGATCTGGATGTTGAACACGATCATATTTGGACAATATGCTCCATTCCTGTTCCCATCACTTGTGCCAGTGACGCATGAATTGCACTGGTGTCTGTATCTTCTTGAAGTTCTGAAAATTAATGCGTGGATCTCACCAATGTGATTTTGATTTAAAAGGCTTTTTCGAGACAGTTACACTTGATGAAACTAGAAGAATAGTTTATTATGCCTGTGCGTTTTATGACAAAATTTGTCTCTTAAGTCTCTGAATATTTTCGATATATTTCTCTGAAAATGTACAATAAAGGTGGTTGTCATCAACCCATCATCTCTGTACCAGTTCGGTATGAGCTGTATTCTCATTCTTACTCTGCTGTAACTCACGATAACGAAATACATTTTGTTATCTGTGTCTGTTTTTATTTCTGAATATCCCGTCCAGATATAAACAATCTTAACAACCCGGATAACCTGTGCTTAAACAGTCGATATATAAAATATAACTATGTGCTTCCTATTTAAAATTGCCCTATTCCATTCACATTGTTGTTCAGCATTCCATATACCGGGGTCATCTGTTGTGTTACTCTGCATTGCATTTCATTCCATTTGTCAGAAACAGTGATGGCTGAATACTGGTGACTGGGAGATATTGCTCCACCCCCCTCAGGTCTCCTCAACCATTGGCCGCAACCCATTCTGTCTCATCGCCATTATCATATTCATTCCATCCCTTACACATTAATTCATGACTTTTAATAAAGGTTATGGTACATTGTTATGGACTAAGCCCGACCCGTCACAACATTCTTAAGCACATAGCCCAGTCCGTAGTGTTGCCATTTGTTGAAGGTAAGTGTAGAGTGGATATGCCCAGAGTGAATTAGTTGGTCTGACTGGCGACTTTAAACAAACAGAACGTATTTGCAAAAATAAAGAATGAAACACAACGAACCTAAAATACTGTACCTGAATAATTCATCCCATCCAAAACTGACAGGCTATCTCCAATTAATGATGCTGCTCCAAATTACTTGCAACAATCCTAATAAACAAACCCCTGAGCACAAACAGTAAAAATTAAACAAAAAAATCTAATAGATTAAAACGTCAGAGGGCTGAAGGAGGGGGAGAGCGTCCAGTTTCAACACTGAACCTGACTCAACTGAACTGACCTGTGCAGCTGGAGAGCAGACCACATCCCCTTGTTTGCACCAGTTTTTTTTTGAAAGGCTTTAATGCCCTCTGTCCGAGGCATTATCTATTAGGCAAAAAACAAAGGACCCCAAGGAAGTATTCAATATTGAGACACGTTGCAATCTTGGGACGTTTAGAAAATCTCTGAAAAACATTCAAGCATAAGATAACCTTTTCAAGAGACCCCTGTTTGACAACTCCCCCAATATAAAACAGAATCTTCGATATCCAAAAATGGTTTCAGTTTTGAAAACCACCAGAAATAGTAGTTCGTACTCTAAAATGCGCATTCACATTTGTGTACAATAAACATGCGAATAGGCACAGCTACATCCAGATTCAGTTTGTGCCTCCTTCTATCATTGCGTGCCTCCATTTGTCATTCAATCTCAACAATGCATTGGCAATCATGTTTTCAAGACCTGCTACGTGCACAATTTTCAAATTGAATGACTGTAACAACAGGCCCCAGCTAAACAGTCTCGCATTTTTGTCCTTAAATTTCTCCAAAAAGACTTCATTGGGTTATGATCAGTGTAAGTGGTTGACTCTGCTGACAACATAAACACTGAAATGTGACAACACAGAGCTCACAGTCTCTTTCTCAGCTGTTGAATATTTTTACTAATGAACATTCAACTTTTTGGAAAAATACACAAAAGGTCTTTGTGTCTACTCGTCGTCTTCCTGCAGGAGGCCAGCACTGAAATCTACATCATTCGCATTTAAAATCACCTTGAATGGTTTTGCATATTCAGGTGTATCCGATCGTGGGCAGTGTTTAACACGTATTTCAAATTCCGAAAAGTGCCTTCTGACAGTCCTCTGTCCACCGAAACTTCTTGCCTTTCTTTAACAATTCAGTGAGTGGAGTAGTCACATTGCGAAAATGAGGCACAAGTATTTGATAGAATCCACTTAGTCCCAAGAACTGATCCTTTTGTAAACGGGATGGGAAATTCCCCAATTACCTTCACTTTTAAATCTCATGGCACCGTTTATATATATCCAATAGCATGGCCAAGAAAGGTGGCTTTTGCTTTGGCAAATTCACTTTTCGCTTGGTTTACCACAAAGCCTGCCTTCCGAAGTCGATCAAACAAGTCCGATAGATGCTGCAAATGTTCATTCCATGAGTCACAAAAAAATCACAAGGTCATCAATGTCCACCACAGATTCGATAATCCGGCAATTTATTGGTTAGTATACATAAATGCTTTTAACTGCATTGACGTTAAGTTAGTCCATACATAATCGCTGGGTACCATTTGGCTTTGGCACCATTACTATGGTGATTTCCAGTTACTGTCACGCATGTTGATTATGTCATCTTAGAGCATGCATTCAATCTCCTTCTGAACATGTGCCAACCTTAGAGGATTATGCCTGTAAGGATGTTGTTTAATCGTAACGGCATCTCTTATAGCTACATTTTGCACAATTAGGTGAGTACTTCCAAGTTAATATCTGCATTATTCCACATGTGATGGTAATAACTCCTTCTGATCATTTCAATTTTTCGCATGAAGATAAATCAATAAATTATCCCAATTTTAGACAACTACTTCATTGTCCACTTTAATTTGTGGAATGCCCGATTCAGAATGCTCTGAGCTTGTTTTTTCTTTCTGTGCCATAATCATTAACACCTTGTCCTTTGGCTGTCCTTACCTGTCAAAGTACATTTTGAGCATATTCACACGCATACACTGTGAGATTTCTTTCTTTCTGGAGTCCCTATCAAGTAGTTACTCTCACTCAATATCCGTTGTATTTGATAAGGTCTACTAAACCTTGCTTTCCAAGGTTCACCTATAACTGGAAGTAACAGCAATATCTTATCCCCGATCGCAAAATTGCAATTTCTTGATTTCCTGTCCGCTTGCTGTTTTATTGTACGCTGCAATACTTTTAAATGCTCTCTTGCCAACTCCTCAGCGCTATTAATCGTTCCTTCAATTTTGAGACCAAATGTGTGGCCTTTGAACATTGATTTACTATCTTCTCCTTAATCAATATTAATTGTCCTCTCACTTAATGCCCCTACAATAATTCCAATGGAATGAATTTGCTCTGTTAATTTGGTGGATCCCTGATCACAAAAAGCGCAAATGGAATCCCTAACCCGAATCATCTGGATAGTCCTAATCATAAGCCCTCAACATGGTCTTTAATGTTTAATGTCACCTTTCTAGCGCTCCCTGCAATTTTGGATAGGATGCAGCCGATTTGAATTGCTTTATTCCTAAGACATTATAGTGAATAAATTGGATGTGAAGTTTGAACCTTGATCACAATGTATCTCCATTAGTAGTCTGTATGTACTTTTAGAAAAGAGTAATTCGTTTGCAATTCATTTAGCTGTGATATTGCACCTTGGGATGGCCTCTGGAAATCTAGTCGATGCGTAACAAATACTGGTGCCCTCTTTTTTGTTTGTGGTCAGAGAACTAGCCAATCAATTAATACTACTGAAAAAGGTTCCTCAAATGCCGGATTAGTTAAGAAGGTGTAGGTTTTATTACCGCTTGTGTTTTTCCAATTACCTGACATGTATGACACATCTGGCAAAACGCAGCTACATCCTGTTGCAGTCCAGGCCAGTAAAATGTCTTTGTATTCAGTTTGTGTTTTCCTCACTCGTAAATGACTTCTAGATCGCAGCTCATGCACCGTTTGCATCACCTCCTTTCCGTACCCCATTGGCAATATGATTTGATGAATCTCTTCCCATTTCTCATCTCATTGAATATATGTTAGTCTCTATTTCCTCATTTGGACAACATTTTTAAGGTAACAACACTCAGGGATACATTCAAAATTCCTAACGTATATGCTTTTTGATACAACTGCTTCAAACTTTTATTTTTCTGCGGTGACTCAATTAGTTCAGCTGAGCAAAAAAAAATTTGCTTGATCATCTATTTGCTCCTGTTTTGTATCAACTTTCTGATGGAACAAAGTATCCTTATCTTTACATTTTTGGTATTTTCCGTCTCAACTGGTGACATTGGGACTTTGTTCCCCATAATCAGGAACATTTCCATGATAAGACTCCTACATTGATTCAGTTGCCTGCGTCTCCACTGGCTTTTCGACCAGAGTAGTAGTAATCCTACCACTGAATCAGCTATATTTTCCGCAAGGACAGACTGTATTCCTGGAGCTAAGAGTTTGTCCAATACCCCGACCACAATTTACCCACACTTGTCTGGACACGCTATGCTCACTTTACCTGATTTTGCACCTTTTGTCTCATGGTGAATTCCCTTTCGCAGTACCTTTTCTGGAAATAGTCCTTCAGGAGGACATATCTCCTTATCTTTTCACAGAGGATCCTGTGTCTCTTAATATTGTACCCTCTTTAGCTGTCCTATGTGAATAAAATTTCCCTTTGCAGGTATATTTTCTAAGCAGATCTGGCACTTCCTCCATAACAAATCTCCGATCAGTTTGTACACTCTGTTACCGCTCCAACAAAAGTGACCGACTTATACCTTTTTCCTGCGTCTGTGTTTTTCTTTTCTGAACCCACAAAAACAGTGATTACATGTGTCGTGATTTGTTGCAACGAAAACACCAGAACTTTATATCTTCCTTGCCTCCTTCAAGTATTGCCTTTTTCCCCTGTGGTAAGTTATCATGATCTTCACTGAGATCTACGTCTCCCTTTCTACGTGGGGATTTCTCTTTGCCTCAATTTCTATCCATCATGGACTGACATTGATCGTGGAAGCCAAAAAACAAGCTTTATAATCATAATCACTAGTCATAATCATCAGCCACTTCAGCTGCCAGTCTTGCCTTTATAACTCTATGATCTTCCAAATGAGTTTGCACAATGTGAATGCTTAAGCTCCTCCAAAGTAATTGTCTCTCTCAGAGCATCGTAGATTTGCTCTCTTTTTAAAGCTCTTATCCATCTATCAAAATTATTTTGTTTGATCCTTTCAAACTCAATATGGGTTTGACCAGGATCCTTCTTTAAATTCTTGGAACATTCTCTGTAGGCTTTTGGCACATGCTCATATGTACATTTTCCTCGACTAATAATCCCTAGATCCCGCCTCTGATAGAGTTGCACATACCTCACTAGCTCTACTACAAGTTTTGACTGGGCCAACAAAACCTACATGGCCACTGGCCACTGAAATTCTTTAGCCGCTTTCCTACTCATCAAATTTAGGCAAGCTGTAAATATACTGATACACGTTTCTCACTAGGCTTTGGACTACCATGGGTTTACCCATCTTTAGTCTGTTCCTCACTAGGCTTACCTTCAGCCTTCATCCTCATCGTTTTAAGCTGACTTTCCATTCGAAGTGTCCATCTCTCTTTTTCTTTCTCTCTTGCTGAAGCTATTTATTTATTTTTTCTATTTCCTCTGCGAAACCTATTCGTTAACTTGCGTCGTCTTCTGATTTTTGTTGCAGCTCAAACTGCTTCGTCTCTGCTTCTAACTCAAGCTGCTTCTTTGCGATTGAAGTTTAGTCATCTCCGCAGATCCTGATGGAGTTTCCAGCAAATTGGAATGCTGAGCTATTGCTGCAATCACCTCATCTTTCCTCACATTAGACGATCGCTTCAACTCCCTTTGTCTACCAATTTCCGCGGCTTGGGCTTATGTGCATTTTGTAAAAACACCAAGGTCATTTTCTCCACCTGCAAAGTTCCTGCAAGAACCATTGCTACCTGAAGCTCTGTTATTCACCAAAGCAACACACAAAATAAGAGACAATAACACCTGCCACTCGCTGACTAAATTCTGCAAAGGCCCCATAATTTGTTTTGGACCAGACCCGAACCCTCAAAACATTTTAATAGGAAGCCCAGACCTTAAATTTGCTATATTTTGAAGGTTAGTGTATAGCTGATATTTCCAGAGTGAATTAGCTGGTCACACTGCCGAGTTTTAAACAAATGATATTTATATGCCAAATTACCAAATTAAACATAAGGAACCAAAAATAGAATACCTGATTAACGTATCGTATCCGAACCTGAAACGCTATTCTGATTTAAGGATATACTTCCAATATACTTGCAACAATCCCAATAAATAAAACCCCTTCGCAACAAGGGTAAAACTGACACAACTGCTTACAGGTTATAAGGTCAGAAGGGCAGAAGGAGGCAGAGAGCGTCCAGTGACCCTGACTCGACAAACCCCCGAACTGATCCAACCTGTCTAGCTAGGGAGCTGGACAACTCCTCTTGATTATACAGGCTACTTTTCAAGACTTGAAAGGCTTCTCTATGAGGCATTATCTGTTAGGTATACACAAAAGGACCCCAATGAACCTTTCAAAATTATGACATATTGGAATCTTGGGTCGTTTAGCCCCTCGAAATCAAGGACAACATTACCCTGTAAAAGGACTGGCTTTGTGAGAACAGGTCACATTTGGCTTTGGAATGAATTCCAAAAGTGTAAGTCTTACTGCTTTGAAGCCAATATAATGTATGAAGTTGTGTGTTAGTTTACATAAAACAGTGCTCAATCATACTGTGTGTTGAAGATGCAGCATTGTCACGAGTGGATTGTCCAGACAGATCCACACTTCCTCTGTATGGTCAGGGCAAATATATCCACTGAGAATCTGTTGCTTGGCGCCTGTTCTAGTCGAGGAGAGACCAGCATGGAAACCAAATATAGATTGTGATTTTCTTTGTGTGGATGGTCACGATGGAGCGTTCAGGTGGTTACAGTATTGCAAATGAACAACACAGCAGAATCAGCTAGCCTGCGATAAGAAAACGTCCATAATTCTCCCTCACAACTAACTTGACGAGAGCAATTCGTGATGGGAGATGTGACCATTAGCCAGGAATGTCAACATTCAATTCAATCCAGTTGTTATTTTGAACTGAAGGTCGAATTCTGAAATAAATTATCTGGATCTGTTTGTTCAGTGACTGTGATTGATGTCAGTCTCCATGGATCCTAATTATGTCACTGGATTGTTTTCCTCTTCTATTTGTACGGGGCTTCTTCCAATGCTTTATCCCATTATTGCTGCAGATGCATCACCTGCAACACTGACAAGGATCAGCAGTTGCAAAAACAGGGAGAGCAGAGATCAGAATCTGAGAACCATAGACTGGAAAGTTCAAACAATGGACCAGAATCTGAGAACAGTAGTCTGGAATGTTTCAACAATGGATCAGAATCTGATAGCATTAGATTGGAGTATGCCAACAACGGATCAGAATCTGAGTACAATAGACTGGAATGTCGCACCAATGGCTCAGAATCTCAGAAAAGTAGACTGGAATGCTGCAACAATGGGCAGGAGTTTATCTTTGGGTCTTTTGTATCTTTCCTGGTTTTGGCACATATTACCAGATCGGATATTAGGTGTTCTGCTGATTATTCAGGCTGGTTACTATCCCATGCTCGCTATTGTTGGTGTTCCTGGTAAGTCTCCCTATCTCTATCGATTTATTAATCCCATAAACCATGGTGAACTTCAGTGATATTTCTGTTAGCTATGTTTAGTAAAGACTGAAAATATTGTCTTCAGTTTCAAATGCAAATCTATTCATTCTCCACAAATTTCAGAACCACCCACACCCCCGACCTCACAAACATCTGAGAACAAGACTGTTCACAATCCAGAAGTACCCATTTTCCCCAAATTGGTTTATGTCTTGGTATTCTCTCCATCACTAAAGCTACCCACTACCAACTGCATGATATCCCAAGACCCCATCTTGACGTCAGTGCGGGTGTTAAATAAGCCATTATCTATACCTTGGTAAAAGTCAGACTTTGTGGTTCCTGTTCTCTTCTAATCGCTCTTCCCGTTACAAATGTTTCCATCAAAATCTTGTTCGTGTCTGTAATGTAAATTCATGACGAGGACATTGTGTCAGAGTAGTAATGTCGCTAGCCACGTAATTCAGTGGCCCAGGTAACTGCACTATGAATGCTGTTTCAAGTCCTATCTCAAATGATGACAGAACTTTAATTCAAATGAGAGGAACTGGAAATAAAAGTGAACTTTACTAATATAACCCACCAGCACTTTGTCAAGAAGTTTATATATTTCACTGTTATCCTTTGGTTAAGAAATCTCACATTATTGCCTGATCTGAATAAAGACTGACATCAGACAAAATACCTTAAGGAATGGCCTCACAATAAAAAGGCATTTAGTGAGGTCCACAAATGCTGCTCTGCTAGTGATGCAGACATCCCATGCAATAACAACAGGTAAGGTAGAGGAAAAGGAACGAATAAGTGCCAGAGAAACTGAACAGATTTGGCAGCTTCAGGTTGAGAGAAAAATATAAGTGAAATTTTGCGTCCAATCACCATACATCAGAACTGAATGCAGCTGGGAAATAGTGTGCTTGATGTTGATGACATGGATGACTGCTGTGAAAGGGAGAAGGGGTGAGTTTAATAGATCGAGAAAGAGAGAGGTAGAGAGAAAGAAACAAACAGAGAGATTGCTGATGATCAGCTGGAATGGAAATAAAAATCCAGACTTACCTTATTTATTTTTCTCCTGTTCTCATATTACTGAAATTCATGCCCATGTAAGGTATATATAAAAGTCTCGGTTTGAAGTGAGTTATTTCACGTTGTCTCTCTTCCTTGAGTGTGATCATTTTATTTTATTCAATAATGGGGTGCTGGGCCTGTATATAATTCCCTTACCTCATTGTCCTTGAGAAGGTGTTGGTGAGCTGCCTTCCTGACCCACTGCTGTCTGTGGGCTGTAAGTAGTCAGTGCTGAGGTCCATGCGGTTTCATTTCTTTGAGAATTTGTAGTGAGTGACATAACTGAGCGACTGGCTTGGATATTTCAAACCACAACTGTATGTTAACCACAGTGCTCTGCGTCTGGAGTCACATGTACGTCCGACCGGGTGAAGATGGCGGATTTCCTTCCCTGAAGTGCACTAGTGTGCCAGGTAGGACAAACACAATGGTTTCATTGTTTCATTTGGAGAACTCAATGTTGAGTCCTCCAGGCTGTAGGCTAACCAGGCCGAAGGTAAGATGTTGTTCGTCCAATTTGCGGTCTGACTCACTGTGGCAACAGAGGAAGCCAAGGAGGTCATGTTGGAAAGGAATTGGGAAGGGGAATTGAAATGGGTGGTGACTGGGAACCCAGGTCAGCCCCTTTGAAGCGGGCTGTGATGCTCGGTGAAATGTGCCCTTAGTTTAAGTTGCTCTCCCCGATGTTGACAAGACCACATCAGGAGAACCTAATGCAGTAACTAGGTTGAAGGAGAGGCAGGTGGACATCTGTTACACCTGGAAGGACTGTCTTGGGCCTTGGATGAGGTGAGGGAGGTGTGTGCCAGCAGTTGATGTATTTTATGTTTCATCTGCAAGTGTCAGTTGTCCATGGGGATTGACAGGTTTGGTGGGGAGTGTGGCACGAGCCAAAATTAGTGAAGGGATCAGTCCTTGTGGAAGATGTGCCAGGTGATGGGATCCAACCTAGTTTACTGTATCTGCCATTCCTGAGGTGGTCTTCTCTACATCAGGGAGACCAAATGTAAACTAAGGGGAATGTTGCTGAGCATCTCAGCTGGGCCTATAAGAGCTGACCTGACCTTCCAGTCACTGCCTATTTCAATTCCACCTCCCAGTCCCATTCCGACATGGCCATCCTTGACCTCCTCCATTGCCACAAAGAACCAAAGCACAAATTCGAGGAATGACGCTTCATTTTCCACCTGTGTATCCTACAGCCAAGGGTCTCAACACTGAGTTCTCCAATTTTTAGTAGCCTCTCTTCCAATCTTCCAACTTCCTGCTTAGCCCCTCCCCTTCCATTCCTCTGATCAACACATCTTCCAGCTGTCAACTGGATTCATTCTTCCCATTGGCCAACCCAGTGATACCCTCTATCTGTGTTCCCCACCACAACACGCCCCTCCTCCTACTTCCCCACGTTCGCCTCTTTATCTGTACACACCTTTGCCCCCACCCCAGACATGAAGAAAAGTCATACCCAAGATGTGGACTTTTTCTCCTGATGTTGCCAGGCTTGTTGTGTTCTTGTGAATGTGCTGTGCCTCTACTTATACAATAGCTTCTATGGGCTGAATGGCATTCTCATATTTCTATGAAACCAGCTTGAGATGCTGAATGAGCTCCTCATTTTTAGTCCTGTGCAAATGTTCAGGGTCCAGCAGTGCTGTTACATGAATGTTACCTACTCATTAACAGCATGAACTTGAATGTTGTCCAGGTTTTGATGTTTTCTAAGCATCCTCACTTCTGATCGAATGACGGAGGGTAAGACATTGCTGAAGCAGTTGAAGATGTTCGTGCCAAGGAAGCTACCCTGAGGATCACCCACAGAGATATCCAGAGACTGAGTGGATTGATCTCCACCAGCCACATGGTGCTCCGATTGGCCCAACCACTTGGGAGTTTACAACTGATTCCAATTAGGTGCAATTTTATTCGGTCTCCTTGACATCTTGTTCAGTCATGTCATGTCAGGGCCAGTCATTCTGACGCTGTGTTCATATCTTTTGATTTGGAGATGCCTGTGTTGGACTGGTGTGTACAAAATTAAAAATCACACGCCACCAGGTTATAGTCCAACAGGTTTAATTGGAAGCACACTAGCTTTCGGAGCGTCGCTCCTTCATCAGGTGATTGTGGAGGGCTCAATCCTAACACACAGGATTTATAGCAAAAATTTACAGTGTGATGTAACTGAAGTTATACATTGAAAAATTGATTGTTGAGTCTTTCATCTGTTTGAATATCATGGTATTCAAACAGATGAAAGACTCAGCAGACTATCAATTTTGCAATGCATAATTTTATTTACATCACACTAAAGTTTTGCTATAAATTCGATTGAGCCCTCCACCATCACCTGATGAAGGAGCGATGCTCTGAAAGCTCGTGTGCTTCCAATTAAACCTATTGGACTATAACCTGGTATTGTGTGATTTTTAACTTCATAGCTTTTGTTCATGTCAAAGGCCAAGTTAAATGTATGTGGACTGTTTCCTTCCCTCAGAGGGTAGTGACTGTTGGGGCCTCTCTATCCCAGACAGCTACATCTCTGAATGTTTGAGGGAGCAGTGTGGTGTAAATGAATTTTGACACATCAGGGAGTTAAGGGCTACAAAAAATTGGGCATGAAAGAGAAATTGCGGCCAAGATGGATCAGCCCTGACCTTACTGAAGGGAAGGACAGTCTTGACGGGCTATATAGCCTGGTATTATTACTACAAACCCTATCGTCCAGTCAATTTATTGCCTCTTCCATTTCCTGTAGTACTTCAAGTAGCTAAATAGGCTGATACTGTTGCTGCATTATCTAAACTGGGTCTAGTTCTATCGACTGGAGGGACTGATTGGTCTCCTCCTGTAAATGTATATCATGGTCCAGGGGCTGAGAAGCCTCATCCTGTTCTCGTGTAACTGAAATCTATATAGACCAGATCGGCCACCCTTGGTCAATGTAATCACTGCAGATGCTGGTGATCAGATTTGAAAAGTGTGGCACTGAAAAAGCCCAGCTGGTCAGTCAGCATCCGAGAAGCAGGAATATCGATGTCATGGACATTCCTGATGATAGACTTGTGCCCAAAATGTTGATTCTCCTGTCCCTCGCATGCTACCTGACCTGATGTGCTTTTCCAGCACCACACGTTTGGATGTCTACCTGCCCGCCCTACTCAATCTTCCTGGTCACGTCATCAGAGAACTTTAACAAATTCATCAGGCGTGAACATCCACTCACAAAGCCATTATACTATTACTAATGAAACCCTGTTTTCCCAATGCATGTACATCTTATCCCTCAGAATCTTCTCAAGTAATTTACCTACCACAGATATTAAGCTTACCGGTCTGTATTTCCCAGGCTTTATTTTTCAGTCCTTCTTGAATAAGGGTACGGTCTTATGGGATCTCACCTGTGGTAACTGATGATCAAAATTATCAGCCAGGGCCCTCGGAAGTTCTTCTCTAGCCCCTGCATTGTTTTTGTATATCTGAAAGGACCGTGAGATTTATCCAACTTCAAACATTCTAGTAGATCCAATACCTCTTCTACTGTGATATGGACTGTCCCTAAGTTATCACCAACAATTTCCCCAATTTCCCGAGTACTCATGTCTTTCTCCACGGTAAACATAGAGGAGAAATATTTCTTGAGGACATTCCTGATCTCTTATGGTTTCACACAAACATATCCATTTTGGTCTTTGAGGGGTCCTATTCTCTCTCTAGTTACTACTTTTCCTTTAATATACTTAAAGCACCTCTTTGTATTCACCCTGATCTTCTCAGGCAAGGTTATCTCATATCGCCTTTTCTCCCTCCTGATTTCCTTCTTCAGTAAACTCCTGTATCCCCTGTACACCTCCAGGGATTCCCTTGATCCCAGCTGTCTCTACCTGACCCACGCCCCCTCATTTCTTTTGGTAAAAGCCTAAACATCTCTTGTCATCAAGTGTACCTCATTCCTGTCAACTTTCCATTCACCCTCACAGGAACATATAGATCTTAAACTCCCACTTGTTTGAGGTCCCTTTGCTTGCAAACAGACTACTCCAATCAACCCCTGAAAACTCCCGTCTAAGTCCATCAAAATTAACCTTGCCCCAATTTATAACTTGAATCTGTATACCATTTTTTCCCTCTTCATAACTATTTTAAAATTAATAGATCTATGGTCACTGGTCCCAAAGTGGACATCTACTGTCACCCCACTCAACTGTCCTGACCTATTTCTTAAGAGTAGGACAAATTTTACTCCTTTTCCGATTAGGACCCTCTACATTCTGTTTGAGGAAACTTGCCTGACGCACTTAATTGATTCCAGCCCATCAAATCCCTTAATGCTCTGGCACTGCAATTCTGTGTTATAAAGAAAAATTAAAGCCTCTATTATGACAACCCAAATGTTCCTGAAAGTCTCCGTAATCTCTCTACATATTTTTGTTCCTGCAATTTCTGTTTACAATTTGTGGGCCTGTAGTACAACCCCAATAATGTTACCATCCACTTCCTATTTCTTAGTTTCACCCACAAAGCCTCATTGGATGATCCACCAGTTATTTTATCTCTGATCACTGCTGCAATACATCTTTTATTCAGAAATGCAACTCTCCTCCTCTCGTTCCACGATCTCTGGCCCTCCTAATGCATTTAACTCGGGTACATTAAGCTGTCAGTCCTATCCATCCCGCAGCCATGTTTCTGTAATAGCTAGACTATCGAGCGCCGATAGCCTATCCACACCCTGAATTCATCTGCCTTAACTGTCAGCCCTTTTGCACTGAAATAAACACAATTTAATCCATGGGCATTTCTTGTTCTCTATCGTGTTCCAGCCTGATATGTCTTCTCAACGTATCTCCTTCCAGCCTCTCACTTGCCTCCTTGCTCTTGAGGATATCACCTCCTGCCAATCTCGTTTAAATACTCCTCTTTTGCACTAGCAAAACTGGCTGCGAAGATATTGATCCCCCCTCGAGTGCATGTGCCACCAGTCCCTCCTGAACAGGTCAACTTTGTCACAGAAAAGCTCCCAATGGTCTAAAAATATGAATCCCGCTCAGTGCACCAATTCTTTAGTCATATATTTATCTTGATATCCTCCTATTCTTAGCTTCACTAGCTCATGACACTGGAAGTAATCTGGAGATTATCACCATCGAGGTCCTGGTTTTAACTTTTCTCCGAGTTCTCAGTTAATCATTCTACACAAACACATTCCAATATCCAACCGTGTCATTTGTACCATTGTGCACAATGACTTCTGGCTGCTCACCCTCCCCCTTGAGAACTTTCAGCAGCCACTCAGAAGCATCCTGCACCCTGAAACCTGAGAGGCAACACACCATCCTAGTTTCCCGTTTGAGGTCACAGAATCTCCAATCTATCCCCCTAACAATCAAATCTCCTCTCTCTAAGAATCTGTTTACCTTTATTCTTTCCTGCTGCTCCCCAGATCAGGTGCAACCATCTTGGCTACTGCTGCTTTCCCCTGAACAGTCATTCCCTGACACCTATCGCCCATCTCCCAACATACAAAAAACCAGTATCCAGAATGGGATACTTGGTTTCGAGAGGAATGGCCACAGGGGATTCCTGCACTTCCTGCCTACTCCCTTTGCCAATACTGGTGGTCGCCCAACTACTCTCTGCCTGGAACATGACAGGAAGCAAGGAATGCCTGTTGGATTAACTTGCTTTTAATTAAATGCAACAGGGCTGACAGGTAAGGCAGATGAACTCAGGGCGTGGATCTTTACATGAGACTGGGATATTATAGTCCTTACCGAAACATGGCTAAGGGAGGGACTTGAGTGTGATCACCTCACTAAAGCTTTTATCTATGATGTGCTCAGTATCTCGGATGATCCGGAGTGCAGCCAGATCCAACTCCTGAACATGGTCTCCCAGAAGCTGCAGCAGGGTGCACTGCCCACACATGTAGTCATCAGGGACAGTGGAAATCTTCCTGAGCTCCCACAAACCGCAGGAAGAACATGCAACTTCCCTAACTGCCATCTCTACTGCTGTCAGACTAGTGTTAAAAAGAGTTTACCTGAGCTTAACTTTAACTTTTGCTGAACTGCTGCTCACCGATGTCTCTGGAACCAAAGCATTACTGCCTAATCTGCCACTAACAGTACGTCAATAGAACACTCCACATTTAGTTTTGGTTAGATCAGGAGGGAGACACGACAGTGATGTGTTGTTTGGGCCTTAAGCACTCCTAAGCACCAGGCCCATGCTTGGACTTGGGTGGTGTCTTGCTGAGGTCTTCCTCCTTGTAGTGGTGACTGCGCTGATGCAAACCTTCACCCTGACAGCTCATCCGCGTTGTCGCAGTCCTCTGGTCTTTTCTGTCTACTAGCACTGCCCTTATGAATTCCTTATATCTGTTGATTGTATTCGAAACTGTGTATCACTCCGGATATTCCAGTGAATACAGGGTATTAGAAAAGGTTTACCATTAGACATACGAGTGACAGTATACCCATCCACTCGCTGACTCTGCTTTTACATTCAATTATTCTGATAACATTCCATTCCATTTTTCTGCGTTTTCCCTGTAACCCTTGTTTAAAAATCTGTCCATCTCAGCCTTGAAGATATTTGGTGATCATTCCTCAACAGCCTTCACAATTTTCTACAATTGTTTCCCTTTCCCTGATGTGAGACTTGGTGGTCTTTAATCCCATGGCTTTTTTTCTAGCACTCTGTGTGGAAGTTGAACCTACATTAGATGTTGTCTTGTTCGATCACACCACCTTTGTGGCCAGAGGCAAAACAAAATGCAACACAAAATTTAAGAGGCTGGAACCTACTGTCTCATCTTCCACAAATGTCTAAGATACAGTTCATCCAGATCTAGAGATTTGCCCACTTTTTATCCTGCATCAACTTCCAATTCTTCCTCAGCTTCTGTCCAGGAACTGCTTCTCCAAAGTGAAGACCAATATGTAGTACGTGTTTGACATATTCTCAGGCTCGATGCACAGTTTGCCTCCTCGGTCCCTAATACTCCCTATTCTTTCTCTTGTTACCCTCTTATCCTTAATAAACTGATAAAATGTCTTTGAATTCTTCAAAATATTGACCACTAATATTTTTATCACGCCGCGTTTTGCTCTAGAACTTACTTTCTTGAGTTTAGAACTGCACGTTCTCTACTCTTATGGGACCTCCATTGACCTCCTCACTTTATGCCTGCTTTAAGATCCTCTTTCATTTTTAATTCTATTCTGAACATTTGTAGATATTCCAGGCTCTCTGGGCTTGTTTTCCTCAGTTTCATCTTTGTTGTAACATGTTGCGGTGACACTCTCATCAATTCCATTTTGAGCATGTGATCCCCACCACCCCCGCGCAGTTCTGCTACAATTTCACCCAGAAGTAACTGTACCGTGGCCAGATCCTGTCTTTCTCTTGGTAAGATCTGCCTCCATCATCCAAATTATTTTTATTTTTCAAACCTTTTTCTCTTTTGGTCTTTTCCTTAATAAGCTTAAAATGCTTGAGTCACGGTCACTGGTCCTGCAATGCTCTCCCAATCCTGCCTGCAACACCTGACTGGCTTAATTCCCCACAGTGAGGCTCGGCACAGCCCTACTCATTGTTGTATCTGCTCCATGTTGATATAAGGAGCTCTCTGGAATAAATGTCAAGGCATCTTTGTCCTCTTAAAAATAATTATCACTGCCCTAATCAATGTCTATAATTGAAATACCTGAATGTAATGATCCTATTATTGTATTTGCACAACTCAGTGAATTGGTTATATACCTGCTCCTGTATTTTCTTTTATCTGGAGGTCTATAATACACCCCCAGTAGTCATTGTTTTGATCCTAACCTCAACCCACAAACCGTCATTTGAATATCCTTCCAAGATATCATCCTTCCTTACTGCAATCTTTGACTCCATAATTAATAAGGCAACACCACCTTCTCTTTTATCCTCTCCTCTGCTGTCTATAGTTCTTGTATTACAGAATATTGAATTGTCAGCCCTGACCTCCCTCAAACACACCTACGTGATGGCAAAAATGTCCACTCCCCCATGTCACCTCGTTCCCTTATCACATCTGTCGGTCCGATAATATTCCCAGTATTATAGTAAAGGAGATCCAGCCTGGAATATAGCATCTGGAATACTCTGTCCCTCGGAGTTGTTCAGTCATTTACTGTTTGTTATCACGCTGCCTTTCAATGAACTAAAAATGTAACTCTGGCACTGAATCAATAATTGTTGAGTTGTAATTTCTTATTTAATTAATATGTTAATCAAATGCCACGTCCAGAACTGAACAGTCAGCTTCAAATACAATGAATTCCTGCTGATTAATTCCCTGCTCAGTGTGCAGCAGGATTAGCCCTCAGTAATGGAGAAAGTGAGGACTGCAGATGCTGCAGATCAGAGACCAAAAGTGTGGTTCTGGTAAAGCACAGCGAGTCAAGCAGCATCCGAGGAGCAGGGGAGTGAAAGCTTTGGGCATAAGCCTTTCATCAGGACGGCATTGGTGTGTTCACATTTTTTTCCATTCCATGATTCATGGAATATTTGGAATTGTACTTGCTCAGGAGGGCAGCACTGTATATAGCCCTGAAATGGAAAGCAGTCAATCAGTTGGTTGAACTGGGAGTAGATAAAGTGAGGTGACGTACAGACTGATTGAAGTACAAACATAAGGATAGATAAGTCCCCTGGACCAGACAGGAAGCACCCGAGGTTACCAGAGGAATTGAGGGAAGAGATTGCTGCGCCTTTGTGTCCCCACTGTCCACTGAAGTACTGCATGATGATCGGATGGTGGCAAAAGTTATTCCCTTGTTCAGGAAAGTCAATAGGGATAATCCTGCGAAATACAGGCCAGTCAGTCTTATTTCTGTATTGGGCAAAGTATTGGAAAGGATTCTGAGAAACAGAATTTATGACTACTTGGAAAAGCATAGTTTGATTAGAGATAGTCAGCATGGCTTTTTGAGGGGCAAGTCATGCCTCACACAACTTAGTGAATTCTTTCAGGATGGGATCAAACACATTGATGAAGGGAGAGCAGTGGATGTGATGTACATGGATTTTAGCAAGGTTACCATAAAATCGGCTCATTCAGGATGTAAGGAGGCATGGGATACCAGTAAATAGGGAAATCTGTCTGTATGGTAACAAAATTGTCTGGCCTGTAGAAGACTGCTGGTGGTAGAACATGGAAAGAATTCAACCTGGAGCTTGGTGAGCAGTGCCGTTCTTCAGCAATCGGTTCTGGGACTGCTGTTCTTTGTGATTTTTACAAATGACTTGGATGATAAAGTGCAAGTGTGTTTTAGTAAGTTTTATGATGTAACAAAGATGTTGGAGTTATGGATAGTGTGGAGGGCTGTTGTAGGTTGTAATTGGACATTGACAGGATGCAGAACTGGGCTGGTAAATGACAGGTGGAGTTCAACCTGGATAAGGGTGAAGTGATTCATTTTGGAAGGGCGAATTTGAATGAACAATACAGGGTTAAAGGCAGGATTATTGGCAGTGTGGAGGACCATAGGGATGGTGTGTTCCATATCATAGGATGCTCAAAGTTGTCACCCAAGCTGATAAGGTTATTAAGATGAATGGCGCTTTCATGAGCCAGGGATTGAGTTTAAGAGCCGCAAGTTTATGTTGCAACGCCAAAGTGCTCTGGTGAGACTACACTTAGAATATTGTGTTCAGTTCTATTTGCCTCATTACTGTAAAGACATTGAGGCTTCAGAGGGGGTACTGGGGAGATTTAACAGGATGCTGCCTAGACTGGAGGGCATGTCTTACAAAGAAAAGGTGAGGGAGCGAGGGCTTTCTCCTGGGGGCAATGAAGAATGGGAGGTGACATGATTGAGGTGTATAAGATGATGAGAGACATAGGTAGAATGGGTAGCCAGAGACTTTCTCGCAGAGTGGAAATGGCTATCTCGAGCGAGCATAATTTTAAGGTGATTGAAAGAAGGTTTGAGGAGATGTCAGAGGTAGGCTCTACACACAGGGAATGGTGTGTGCTTGGAATGCACTGCCAGCAGCGTTAGTAGAGTCAGCTGCATTAGGCGATATTTCAGTGACTATTGAATAGGCACATGAAGGGTATGTCAGTTAGTCTGATCTTCAAGTAGGATAAAAGTTTGGCAGGAAGTCAAGTGTCGAAGGGTCTGTACTGTGCTGTACTGTTCTGTGTTTTATGTTTCACCCAGCCTGTGGATTCTTATCAATGTTTGAATGTGTGAGGGAGTGATGTGTGTAAGATCAGGAAGCTGGGGAGGGGCGTTAGCCCAAAATTTCAGTTATATTGTTCATTGTTACATTCACGTAAATGCCACCATAGTGTGTGCGGTGTCCTACACCAGGCAGGCTCCGCCAATTTCAGTTATTACCGTGATTCTTGACTTGCCATTTGCTGCTGTTTTCTTCAGATACAATCTGTTAGGTGACCCATATATTAATCAGATGTTTGCTATGTTTCGTGAATTGGGCAAAAGTAAGATGCCAACTATGATTATTCGACTGTACTATTACCTCTGAAAAGCATTAGGTTGATTCTATCGTTATGGAACAAAAATATAACCTCCTGTCAAGATTTTCTAGCAAAGAACTAAAGAATGTACATTTTATTGTGTATCGAACAAACAATATGGATGTAACTGTTTTGGCGGTCAAAATTACATACACAATGTCAGGATTCAAAACAATGCATTGTCACTCCAACATTTTGAAAGTGGGTGGATTCTGAATGATTACATGTTCAGGGTGAGCAACCGATTGAACAATGAAATAGAATTAGCGTTCTTATACATTTATACATAATCAATCAGTTTAATTTCTCACTGAAATGTACAAGCTGCAACTATTTGCCAGTGAATTAGAAATGGCTATAATTCAACATGGAGTGTGAATATTAACCTAAATAAATGATTTGTGCTATCAAATTTTAGTGAATAGTAGTTTGAAAACTTTTATTTTTTGAAAGAATGTTATTTAATATGAAATGTAGACAGTAAACAAAAAAAATAACATATTATCGTGTGAGCGAAAAGTCAAACCTTTTCAAAGAGCTTTGCGCCAAAGCAATGACAGATTTGTTTTAGTAATTGGAATACAGCAAATAAAATATTCCTGTTCTAAGCAACATTTAGACTACAAAATGAAGCTGGTCTTGTAATACGTGTATTTTAAATGCTTATGCTGCACTAAATAATCAGATATTTGCGAGCATTTTCAATGGGAAATAATCTGATACTGACTTATATTCGCATCAGACACTTAATAGAGTGCAAAACTTTCAAGTACAGGAGGAGGCCATTGGCCACTGTGTGTGCATCAGCGCCAGGAATGTCTCCCAAGCCCTTCCCATTTGCCATCCCTATCTCAGCAGCCTGTTGAATTGATATTTTCAAATGCATTACCAGTTCTCTTTTTAATCTTCATCCACGACTCTCCCAGGCATTCCATTCTAAATCCTGACAACCCTCTCAATAAAGAAGTTTTTCCTTATCTCACTCCTGGCTCTTTTGCTGACAATCTTGAAATTAGAACTCCTTGGTGCTGTAATGCCAACTAACGGAAACAGAGTATTCCTGTTTTACTCTATAACTTTTTTTCAATCTTTTGAACACTGCAATAAGTTCACATATTTGTCTGTTTTCCCCCAGGAAGAATAAGCCTTGCAAGAACTACATCAGAAAAACAGGCAGAAAACTAGCCACCTGGATACATGAACAACAACTAGCCAGAAAAATGACATGACCTACTATTACTAGCATCGCTGCATACAGATGAGGAAGTACACCATTTTGACTGGGTCTGCACCTCAATCTAGGACAAGCCAAACATAGACACGCACCAGAATTCCTAGAAAAAAAAATCCTGATGAAGGGATTTTGCCCGAAACGTCTATTTTACTGCTCCTCGGATGCTGCCTGAACTGCTGTGCTCTTCCAGCGCCATTAATCCAGAATTTCTAGAAGCATAGTATGCCAAAAGAAATCGATCAACAAGCACATTGATTTTGATTCCATCTAACACTCTCTGAGAAAAAGAACCAGACATAAAATCACCAATACTGGAAATTACATCACTGACTCAAGCAGACCTAAACACATAAATAGCAAGTGGGCCATAACACAGCACTTCACCAGAGGCTCACTGATAATGTTCCCTAGTATAGTGATGATCCATCTGAAAATGAACTCTCCAGCTCAGCGAGCAAACTGACATCCAGAAGAAGCGCAATTTCTGTCATCTTCCCTTTAACTAAATCCTTCTTTCCCATTATCATTCACATTAGTTTAAGGTTATTTGTATTCTTCTGCAAAGTAATGTGGTGTCTGTCCGTCTGTATGTCTGAAAATGTGTGTGTGAGAGAGATAGCGAGAGACAGAGAAAGAGAGAGAGAAAAAACAATCCTCTGTAATCTCTGGATTACTTCCTGCGCCATGTGGAAAAGAGGGAAGGATGAGGAACACAGTATAGCTTAACATGTTGTTAAAAAGCTAGTTCAGGTTTGATGGTTTCAGATTTTTGGATCATGTAGCTCTCTTCCAGGACAGGTGGGACCTGTATAAAAAAGGCAGGTTGCATCTTAACTGGACGAGCACCAACATCGTTGTGGGGAAGTTTACGAGTGTAAGTTAAATGGATTGGAATCTACAGGAGAGTGAGAACAAAAGCAACGGATCAGGAACTGAGCAGAAGGTAGAGATGAACAGGACATCAGGCACGGCCAGTCTAATGACCATGCCGAGAGAAGGAATCAAATTAGTCCAAAATGTGAGTTGGGAGTTGGAATAAATGATTGCGATGAGGCGCAGGTTCTTCAGGGATTAATAAATAAGGATAGAGAGGGTGGGGGATGTGAGGGATTGAGGTGTGTGAGATCAGGAAGACAGTGAACAAGAAAATATTAAAGGGGAAAGAGGTTGAGGTGGAGTGAGTTGGGGAATTCTGTGATAAACAACTGGCAGCAAAACTCAGGAAAACTTAGTGTTTGTCAAAGTGAATACCTGGGAAATAATTTATTATGCTTCAGAGAAATAACATCCTTACTGCTAGAGGTCTGTATTATAATGGAGGGAAAGCTGTGTTCATGTTATGGCTGTAGCTATAATAATGGGGCCAAACAGCTAGAATAATATCAGTGTTATAGGGGGACAATGCTTACACTGTGAATTACCCTGGATATTCCCAGAGATGGCTGGGTTGCCTTTGGTTGAGTAAGTGCTGAAGCTCCATGAGATGATGCTGTTTTGTGATGTAGCCACTGACTGAGTACAGTGAAAGGAACAAAGCAGCAACTGCCATTGTTTATTGTTTCAGAATATATCAGAGTGTCCATGGCTGCCACTGCACTCAATAATGCAATGAAAAACAGGCCTATCACGTCTGTGCCATCAAGTGCATATCCAAAGGATATCCAAACGTTTGTGAGGTTAACTGACTCAACCACCCTCCTAGACAACGCATTCCAGATTCATACTACCCTCTCAGTTGGAAACACATTCCACAAATCCTCTCTAAATCCCCTGCCTTTCACTTTAAAAGTGTGTCCCTTTGTTTTTGATCATTTGACTAAGGAACACAGCTGCTGTCAGTTCATCCTCTCCATACCCCTTATGCTCTTGTACATCTGTACCAGGTTCCCTCCTCAACCTTCTCTGCTGCAAAGAAATAACGAACAAATTTACCCCCTCTCTTTCAAACTCACTTTTGAGTACTCACCTGTCTTGTTACTTCTGACTTGCATCTTCCCAATTTATCGGTGCTAAATTTCATTGGCCGTTGATCTGGCTATCTGAATAATCTGTTTCTATCCTCCTGACTGTGATCCACCCAGCTCATTTTTATGTCATCCATAATATTGGTCATCATTCCACTGCTCCCCACCTTCCACATTCTCACAATTGTCATTCCTGAATATCACAAACAAACTGTGATTTCTTTCCTGTTCTCCAGATGTTATTGAGAGTATGTTTTGACAATTCCAGTCTCTTGCTTTTCCTATTTTAGTGAATTTATGAGTGATGTAGTTAATATATTTTATGAGGGAGCCAGAAATCGTATTTTCGACACAGAGTTGAATCCACCTTTTACACTCTGTCTCTTTGCATGTTTTATTTCTAAACCGGATTTCGGATAATTCTGGATAAGCTACGGTTTGGCACCTTGCGCTGGAACATTAGCATTTTGCGTGGCACTGTTCTTTGTAACATTCCCTGCAATAGCCAAAGCTGCAGGATGGACATGGACTCATTCATTGTTTGTTTAAATCAGCGAGTGTGATGAGGATAAATGTTCAATTAAGTTCTATGTTAGGGGCAAACTGGAGAGGATCAAATCATATTCTCATATCCACCTTGAATTTGAAGCAAATACATGCTGTAAAAAAATCAAAAATGTTGAAACACCACAGTAGGAGAGAAAAAGACATGTCGTCTGCTCTTGATTAAGATATAGAAATATACAGTACATGTACAACCTGAACAAGAATCAAGTGGTAGAAGAAAAAGTACAAAAAATCCTTTCTTAATTTTGAATGGAATCCAGATCCCGATTTTCTTGAACAGTGATGTTTTCTCATCCAATCTCAATTCCTCAAAAACAAGCTTTTCACTGTCACTAAAACTTCATCTGCCATTCTTCCTCCTCCATCCTACTCTTTTCTTACACTTCCTTTGCACTGCCCCTTCTGCTGCTACATACTCTTCCACTGATGATCTCCCTTCGCACTCTTCTTCTGCCACTCCCACTGTAAGTTACACCAATTGCCCAGTTACTCCCACTTTCTCTGGCCATCCCTTCCAGTTTTTGCTTTCCAACAGGGATGATGGGAGCTGTTGGCTTCTCTGCTGCTATTTGTCATCAGTCAGTGATGAGACTGAGATGATCAATGTCCAATAGGAACAGACAATAGTGCATTTCTGTCATTGTCTGATGCACCGTGAACAGGGTGGTTTTGTTCGTCATGGTACAGAGTGGAGTGTCTTTCTGTCTCTGTCACAGCACTTAACCAAACAGCCCCATCACAAATATACAAACCTCTCTTCAGAATCAGAAATCCATGCATCAGTTTTCCCTTAACATTGTGAGTAGAGTGAGCACATTGTTCAAACAAGCTGTGTACTGGCCTTTTGTTCTTTATTCATTTCACTGATTTTCCAATGTCAATTGAGGTGAGGTCAGAGTAATTTACGTTGCATCAAAGAAGTATTTGACTCATGTGACATCAGGGATCCTGAGAAAACTGTGTTAAATGGGAATCGCAGGAAATTCTGCGCTGGTAATTTCCTCATTGAAGAATGACACTTTCCCCAGAGCTATTGGGAATGACAAATAAACTCTGCTCTTGCTAGTGCCTTCCAAAACCATGGATAAATTTGTCTTTATAAAAACATCAAAACATATGATATTTTCACAGGTTGGTCTAAAGTCTCCGAAAAGTAAGATCTTGCGACTTGAGTGTCACTTCAGTGAAATCAGGACGTTACAATAAGATTACCTTTCCAATTATTTTCAATCAGTTACTTTCTGAGGACTGAGCGAGTGATTTCAGTGCCACTGAGTTCAACAGTTTCTCTGCCCAGTAGTATCGCATCACATTAACTCAAGGCTGCACCACTCCACAATTCTAATTTATTCACTGGCTCATTCGCTGTGCTGACCAGATGGACTGGGCACACAATTTGCAACAACGTGGAGATGCCCTTGACCCTCTGGAACCTTCCTGCCCTCCTATACCCTGCCTCTGACTCCATCCCCTCCTCCAATTCCATCTCCTGCCGTTTATTCACCATCCCTGCTGAACTTTCACTCTCTGATGCGGAATGTTCTGTACTAATCAAATGTCTGAACTTTACCTCTCTGTGCCCCCACTTTAATGAATTTTAGGCATGACTTTTAGTTGAGATCTTCCACTCTCCGCCTCAGTGCCCATTTCTGTCGGCAAGATTCCTCTCCCTGCCCCAAATACCCCGTTACCCAGATGCAACACTCTCCCTCCACTTGGAAGCCTCCCTCTTGCCTTTACCTGAACTAAATCGGTTCATTGCGAAATATCAACATGACATTGGTTGTCTTCATTTCTCTGCACTCCCTTCACCAAATCCAACCTGTCGCTGTCCGAACAGCCTCCACTCCATGTGTTTAGAGCCAACCCTGACTGTGTTATTCAGCCTGTGCTGACAAGGGTCGTGCTGCTATAGTCTGGTGAATTGATTTCGACATTGCAGAGGTTGAACGCCCACTCTCAGATACCTCCTCTATTCTCCCCCTGCACCATGACCCTACCATGGCACATCAGGCCATTGTATCAACTATGATAATTGACCACATTCATCTGGAAATTCCTACCCAATGCCCACTCCCCTCTAACTGCCCCCGAGCTGATGGTCCTCTGATAGCAGAGCTCGCTTCCATCTCCTTACAAAAATTCACAAAGAGAACTGCCTGGACATACCCATTGCTTCAGCCTGCACCTGCCGCACAGAGGAACTGCTTGGACACACACGTGGGCCCCAGTCTTTTCTTCGGGTACATCGACTATTCACTGTTCCAGTTGTATTCCAGCACCCACCCACAACTCTTTGTCCCATACATAGATGTTATCATCGCTGCTGCTTTTCTCTCTTGTCCGGAATTGGAATTTGAAGCCCTTCATCACTTTCACCTGGTCTCTCTCTGACTACTCCCTTCCTTTTCTCAACATCTCTGCTTCCATTCCTGGGGATAGCCAGTCCACTGATATCCGGTATTAACCCACCGACTCCCACAGCTTCCTGGAGAATATGTCCTCACACCAGGTTTCCTGCATAGACTCAAATCCATTCCCCCAATTCCTCCGTCTCCACCACATTGCTTCTGATGATACTAAATTCAACAAGGAAGCTTTTGAAATGTCCACCTTGTTCCTCCATCAAGGGATTCCACATTAATGTTGTCAACAGGGTCCTCAATCGAGTCTGACCCATCTCCTGCGCTTCTAGTCTCCCCCTCCCCTTCTCTCTTGCAACAGAGTTTCCCTTGTCATAACTTACTATCCTAGCCGCATTCACGTGCAGAGGATCATCAGCCCACATTTCCTCACCTCCAGCGAGATGCCCCGACCTGCACATATTCATCTCTCCTCCCCTGTCCACCTTCTAGAGGGATCATTCCCTCCAGGACACACTGGTTCACTCTTTATTCACTCCAACACAGGTTCATTTCACTTTCCCCTGCCGGAGGTGTAACACTTTCCCATTTACCTCCATCCTCATCAGTATCCAAGGGCCCAGCCATACATTCCATGTGAAGCAGCCCCTGACCAACATTTCCCACAATCCAGTCAACTACATGCGCTGCTCACAATGTGGCCTCCTCTACATTGGGGAAATGAAGGGTAGACTGGATGACAGCTTCACAGAACATCCGTTTTGTACAGCTGCAAAAGACCCTGAGCTTTAATTTGCCTGCCAGTTTAACTGCCCGTCCTGTTCCCTAACCAATATTTCTGTGTCAGGCTTGCTGCAGTGTTCCAGGAAAGTTCAGCACAAACTGGAAGAACACCTCATTTTCCATGTGCGGACCCTGCAGCCCTTTAGACTCAAAATCAAGTTCAATAATTTTCGGGCTTGAACTCCCCAGTGTCCTAGCCCCCTATCCATACACCAGGCCGAGTTCTTACATAGCCTTCTATTACTCAGACCTTATTGTTACCTACTAACAGTTTCCATTAAGAGCTATCCATTCTCTTCTGAACATAAATCAACATTTTCCATGTTAACATCAGTTATGAGGAAGGGGCACTGGACCTGAAACGTTAACTCTGATTTTTCGGCACAGACGCTGCCAGACCTGCTGAGCATTTACAGTAACTTCTGTTTTGTTTCAACACTTTCATCGCAAGTTCTCACAATGCAATATGTCACCGATATTTAGAGCCCTGTCAAACATAGGAACTTTGTAATTTATCATTTAACGTCCATAACAAATTACTCGAGATTCATCTGAGATAAATTTGCTGTTATCATTCAGATCAGACACTTTGTCACAGTTCAGAAAGAAGAAAGAAATCAAAAGAGCTTGAGTTAAATTCATTAGATCTAGCAAAAGCAGAGCGGAGATGCAAAAAGAACCTTTGATTCTAATATGACTTTTCAGAACAGTGTCACATCATATTACATATGCTAATTCTGTTGTCTCTGCAGATACTTCGTCATCTTTTTCGTTTCTCCAGCATTTTCTCTTTGTATTTCATGTTTCCATTATCTCCATATTTCATATTTCTTGACAGATCAACATGTTGACCTTGGTAATATTTGGACAATGTGGCACTTTCTTGTTTCTATTACAGTTGGTGTGTCTGTGACACCTGAATTACAGTCGAAATCTGTTTCTTCTTTATGATAGAAAGTTAAAAAAAATTCTGAACATCCTGTAAATCTCAGGAAATCTATTTTGTTTGAAAATACATTTTAGAGGCAGCTGAACTTCATGAAGTAATAGGGATAGATTTGTCATGATGGAACACTCTGTGACCTTCATTGAACAAGCTTGTCTTCCCAGTCTCCAAAAGTTTCAATGCATAACATAGAATTATTACAGCAAAGGTCATAACAACTCAGCCCATTGTCTCTTTCGGTTTGGAATGAGCGATATTTCTGATATTATTCTCCTGCATTGTCCCCGTAGCCCTGCACATTTTGTTATTTGCAACTGCTTTTAATTGTAAGCATTCTGCCAGATATGAACAATATGATCAATCTCAAACAAAAACAGACGTTGGAGGGAAAGCTCAGCAGGTCTGGCAGTATCTGTGAAGAGAAACCAAAGTTAATGTTTCAGGTGCGGTGATTCTACACAATCTGTATTCCCAATGATTAAATGGTGTGTATATATACAATATAGTTCACTTTATCACATTTAAAATTATCCTGTTCAGTTCACATTGTCATTCAGCATTGCATCACCCAAACGTTGGCCCTTTCCTTGTTGTGAACTATATTTAATTCTATCTGACGTTAAGAGTGATGATGACTGAGGAATATCATTGTACTACCCATGAAGTCTCCATAGCCACTGCCCCAATTACGCCTATCTCCTAGCTAAACCTGACTCATTAATTCATAAGTCTTAATGAATAAGTTCACTTTTGGATTTGGACTGATGGGAAAAAGCGTAAAAAATAATGTTTACCAGCAAATAAAACTGTATTAAGATGTTTGTCAATTCGTATAAATTAATTACAGAAGCACATTATGTATGAAAGGTCCAACGTTTCTGTATTAGAGCAGTGAGAGGAACATTCAGAGAAGTCCACTCTTCCTATCCATGTTCAGGGCAAATGTGCCCAGTGACATTCTGTTGGCTGGCGTTTGTTCCCGTGAAGGAGAAATAAGCACAGTGACAACATTCTGATCGTTTCTTTTTTGTAGAGGGGCGGAAATTCGGGGTGAGTTGGTTACAGCATTGCAAACGTACAACAGAGCAGAGTCATTTAGCCTGCAACAAGAAAACATCCATCATTCTCCCTCACAACTGACTTCACTGGAGGGATTGATGATGGGAGATGTGACCAATAGCCAGCGATGTCAGCATCCAGTCCAGTCCAGTTATATTGTGAACTGAATGTGATGTATTGAAAGCTGGGACTGTTTGCCCAGTGACTGTCATTGATGTCAGTCTCCATGCATTTTAACTGTGTCAATAGAGGGTTTCCCTCTCCTATTGGTGAGGGGCTTCACTCAGTGCGCTATCCTAGTGTAGGAGCAGATGCATCATTTCCAACAATAACAGAGATCAGCAGCTGCACAGATGTGGAGAAGACACATCAGAATCTGAGAATAATGGACTCGATAATTACACCAATGGAGAGGAGGTTTTCCTTGGGTCTCTTCAACATTTCCCTCTACTGGGAATTTCTACCATATTGGATATTCGTGGTGCTGATTATTATTTTGGGCGGTGTGGATGGTATGTTACTAACCTATGGTGGAGGAGCGACGCTCCAAAGCTAGTGTGCCTCCAATAAGCCTGTTGAACTATAACCTGGTGTTGTGCGATTTTTAACTTTGTACACCCCAGTCCAACACCGGCATCTCCAAATCATAACCTACCCTCGCCATTGCTGGTGTTCTCTACTTCTGTCCATTCATTAATCCCATAAACAATTTTGAACTTCATTGCAATTTCGGTTATCTATATTTGTCAATGAAATAAACTTTTATCTTCAATTTCAGTTTCAGTTTCCATTCATCTGAATTGCAGACCACTCCCTTTACAAATATCTGAGAACAAAACTGTGCTCAACCTCGGTATCCCTTTTTGCCCTGAACTGATTTATGTCTCGTGTTCTCTCTGTCACCAAACCTGTCCCTACCAGCTCATAATATCCCCAATGTCCATCGCTCTGCGCGTTCGTAAAATTCAGACTTTATGTTTCAAGCTCTCTTCTGGCCACTTTTCCAGTTACAAGTATTTCAATCACAAAATTGTTCTTGTCTCGGACGTTACTTCATGATTAGGACAATGGCCTCACAGTCAAAGCAATTAGTGATTATTAACAAATGCTGCCCTTGGCAGAGATGCCGACTTCCCATGGAATAACAAGTTTGAAGGTTAACCAAACAAAGAAAGATGCATTAAAAATGCAAATAAAAGAACAGAAAGTGCTGAACTGAAAACAGTTGGAAAATATTGTGAATAATGCTGGTGATAGGGAAGTCTGCTTTGAAGGGGAGGAGGAGTGAGTTAAATCGATAGATAAAAAGAGAGATAGAAGGGAAAGAGCAAACAAAGGGAATGATGATCAACTGGGATGGAAATAAAATGTGAGATTCACCTCATTTATTTTTACCTTTTCCCATCTTCCTGAACATCATGCCCATGCCAGTACATGTATCCCCCGCTTTTCAAAAATTCAGTTTTTGCCACTTCCCTATCCGAAAAACCTCCATTAAGTCCTGTTTTCACGAACCAAAAGAAATCCGAAGAAGATTTTCACTTTTACCAAGAAAGGTAATTTTCCCCAGATAAATTAGTGCTACATCTCTTTACGCCATATCAGCTTATGAAAGGCTTTGTAGGAACACTCTACTTTCAGATACCGAGGGATACCTGTATATGTCCAAGATCATGTTTAAAGCACATTGATTATTTGAAAAGTTAGAGATGTCAATTCGCCATTTAATTACGGTTGGGGAGAAGGTGTTCCTGAGCATGCTGGTCCATGTTTTCAAGCCTCTGCATCGCCTCCCTTTTGGAGGAGGTTGTAGGAGATCATTACCGGTTTGGGAGAGACATTTGATGTTGCCAGCTTTTTGCTGACAATGAGAAGTATAAACGGACGGAAAATTGTCTTCCATGATAGTCTGGGCTGTGCACACAACCGTCTGTAGTTTCTTATGGTCCTGGGAAGACCAGTTACCGTCACACTATTATGTACGTGAATAGAATGTTTTCAGTTGCCAGTATGCAGAGCAGTGGGAGAAGGCAGTTCCAAAATATTTAGATGTAACAATTGGCTGTTAAATGGATATCCAAGTTCTGATTGCTGTTTTGACAACAATTGAAGTTTAACCAATTGACTTTATTTTATTGCCAACATCCAACCAAAGAGCCATCACATTCTTCAAAAAATACAGAAGCCATCACCATCACAACGAGGGAGAAAGAGACAGACACGTATAAGAAGAGAGAGAAAACATAGCGAGGCAAATAGATGGACAGTCAGTAAAACAGAGAAAGGAAACAAAACAAGAAACACAGTCACATGGACAGGGAGAAGGGAGATAGTAAGTTCAGGGAAAGGAACAGAAGACAGAGAAAAGGAAAACACAGGGAAACTGACAGTGTGAGAGAAATAGTGAGATACAAAGCACACAGAGAGCTGGGGATGGGGTCACAGTGAGCTGGTGATGGAGAATAGGTGGTGCTGGAGGTGAGGTCCAGAGAGAGCTCGGAGTGAGCACTGGGGGAGCTGGGGGAGGGAGGTGAGGATTTATTTTCACCTGTGCCAAGATATAGAGACAAATCATAGTAAGCAAGGATGGAAAGAACAACGACTGTAAAACATGTCTGAGAGGCATGCAAGTTACGCTGCACAGGGTGTGTGCGAGGCGAGATCAGCATGAAAAAGTTCAGCATAATCTGAGACGAGAGAGTACATTCATCAGTCTAATAACAGACAGGAAGAAGCTGTTCCTGAACCAGCTGCTCTGTGTTTTCAAGCTTCTGTACTTTTTAGCCTGATAGAAGAGGTTGGAGGAGACCATTACTGGGGTCTGATGGGTCTTTGATAACGTTAGAACAAAGAACATTCCAGCTCAGAAACAGGCCATTCGGTGGTCCAAGCCTGTGCCGATCCAAATCCTCTATCTAAACCTATCGCCTGTTTTCTAAGGATCTGTGTCCCTTTGTTCTCTGCCCATTCACGTATCTTTCCAGAAACATCTTGAATGAAACCACTGGTCACAGTTCTCCATTTTGAGAAACTCACTCCCCCTACTATTCTCTGCCTCCTGTTGCCCAGCCAGTTATTTATCCAGGTATCTAGTGCACCATGTGACTTCACTTTTGCTATATCCTGACCATGGGGAAATATACAAAACGCCTTCCTGCAGTCCATGTCCATGGCATCTACAGTCTCGCTCTCATCAATCAACTTTGTCACCCCCTCAAAGAATTCTATTGAGTTGGTAAGACATGACCTTCCCTGCAAAAAAAGCATGTTGCCTATCACTGATAAGACCATTTTAATTCAAATGAGAGTAGATCCTATCCCTAAGTATCTTCTCGAGCAGGTTCCCTATCCCTGACATCAGTCTCACCGGTCTATAATCGACTGGATTATCCCTACTACCTTTCTTAAACAAGGGGATTAACAATTGTCCAGTCTTCCAGGACCTCAGCTGTGTTCAATGATGCTACAAAGATATCTGTTAATGCCCCAGTTATTTCCTGTCTCCCTTCCCTCAGTAATCTGGGGTAGAGTTGGCAGTCTTTCTGCGGCCACGAGCCATGTAAGTAGAATCATTGGTTGTGAT
Organism: Hemiscyllium ocellatum; assembly: GCF_020745735.1. Classification (NCBI taxonomy): domain Eukaryota; kingdom Metazoa; phylum Chordata; class Chondrichthyes; order Orectolobiformes; family Hemiscylliidae; genus Hemiscyllium; species Hemiscyllium ocellatum. The sequence goes on from NW_026869055.1 coordinate 349,428, forward strand.
GTTAGAGTCCGTGTTGGTTAGAACTGTGCAAACAACATTCTGTCGTCTTTCATTGTCCTGAGTAGAGCAGTTGCCGTACCAGGCTGTTATGCACTGGAACAGTACACTCTCAATGGCGAATCTGTAGATGCAGCGCATGCTGAATTTCCTGAACCACCTGAGGAAGGAGAGGCATTGTTGATCCTTCTCGACCGTCGTACCTATGTGAGATGTTCAGGACAGGTTGTCAGTTATCATCAGGAACTTGATGATGTGCACTCCCTCAAATGGTTGATATAGATTAGATGTGTTCCCCTCCTTTCTTCCTCAAGTCAATAATCAATCCTTTATGTTTGCCGGATTAGAGAGAGAGGTCATTATCAATACACCATGCCACCAAGCTCTCTATCTCCTCTCTACATTCTGATTCGTTGTTGTTTGATATCCGTACTGCTACAGCGATGTCATCAGCGAACTTGTAGTTAGCGTTGTTTGGAATTTGAATTCGCAGCCGTGGCTGTACAGGGAGTACGTAGGGGCTGAGCACACAGCCTTTGGGTGTACATGGAGTATAGTAGGGGGCTAAGGACACAACCGTGGGAGTACAGGGAGAACAGTAGGGGGGTGCGGAAACAATCGTGGGTGTACAGGGAGTACAGTAGTTGGCTGAGGACACAGCCGTGAATGTACAAGGAGGACAGTAGCGGGCTCAGGGTACAGCCGTGATCATACAGGGAGGACAGTGGGGGGCTGAGGACTCAACTGTGGGTGTACCTGGAGTACAGTAGGGGGCTAAGGGTACAGACCTGGGTGTGCATGAAGGACAATGGGGGTCTGAGGGCTCATCTGTGTGTGTACAGGGAGTATAGTAAGGGACTGCAGGTACAGCCGTGGGTGGACAGGGAGTACAGCAAACGGCTGAGGGCCCATCTGTGGGTGTGCAGGGAGTACAGTAAGGTGTTGACGGTACAGCCGTGGGTGTACAGGGAATATTGTCGGATGTTGAGAACACATCCGTCAGCAGCTTGAGTGTTGAGTGTTATTGTGGAGGAGTTGATTTTACCGATCTTCATGATTGCGGTCTGTAGGTCAGAAACCTGAGGATCCGGTTGCAGAGAGTCGAACCGAGACCAAGGTCGTGGAGTTTTGTGATTAATCTGAAAGTGATGATGATTTTGCTGGTGGATCTTTAGTCAATGAGCAGGAGTCTGGTCTAGCTGTCCTTGTTGTTTAGATGTTCCAGGAATGCGAGCAGGGCTCGGACTGATGATAACTGACAACCTGTTCTGAACATCTCACATAGGTACGACGGCCGGGAAGGATCAACAATTCCTCTCCTTCCTCAGGTGGTTCAGGAAATTCAGCATGCGCTCCATCTACAGATGCGCCATTGAGAGTGTACTGTCCCGGTGCATCAGTCAGCAAATATTATAGTGCAGAAGGTCAGGCTGGGAGACCGGACTTGGTGTAGGCCATAACCAGCCCCTCAAAACACTTCATGATTATTGAGGTCGGAGCCACTGGGTGGTAGTCTGTAAGGGCACGTTCCATGTGCTTTCTCACTAACGAGGATGATGATGGCCTTCTTGAATCAGGTTTGGACTTCGGCTTAGGGGAGTGAGTCTGAAGTTTTATCTGAATATTTCTGTAAGTTTGTACAAACAGGATCTGAGTGCTCAGCCAGGAACACTGTCCAGGCCCATCACGTTCTTTGATTTGACTCACCGAAAGACTGACCATGCCTGCAACAGTGACAACAGACACAGGTACATCTGGGGCTTTCGTGGCCGGTGTCAGCCCTCAGTGACAGTCACACAGTCATTCATAATCGACATTCCCTCCCCACACCTCCCTCTGTCGTCTTCAACACACAATGACATTGGTCGGTGTGAGCACCACACTGTCAGCATTGAAACAGTTTGCCATTAATAGACTGGGATCGTGCGCCATCAAGTTCTGTGTCACCATAATGAGGTAAATTCATAATAAAATGGTGTGCAGGGTGTCAGTGCCAGTGGTGCAAGGAGTGAATACTTTGTAGGTGTAATTCCAGTCAAGCCACTGCTTAAACCTAAATGGAGTCAAGCATCTTGAGTGTTGTGCCTTTTCAATGGTGGACAGTCGTGAGGTAGTCAGGAAGTGCCATTTACGTGAACCATCAGGCCTGACGGCAGTTTTGCTAGGTTTGCAGATGATTCAATGATGGTTGGATGGACAGGTAATATTGAGGAAATGAGGAGGCTGCAGAAAGACTTGGACAGTTTAGGACACTGGAAAAAACACATGGCTGATGGAACGCAATATGGGAACAGTAGGTGGAATACAGGCAGAAATTATGTTCTAAAACGCTTCATGAAATCTGAAGCACAAAAGGAGTTTGGAATCCTTGTCCTCTCTTATGGTTGATATGCAGGTCATTTGGCAGTTAGCAAAACAAATGCAATATTAACGTTCATTTCAAGAGAGTGAGAGTACAAGAGCGGAGACATACTGATGAGAATATAATGGGCTATGGTCAGAAAATATTTGGATTATTGTGAGCTGTTCTGGGAAGCTGTTGGACATGATCTATCCTGGGAATGATGGCTTGTCATATGAGCGGCAGTTGAGGGCTCTATGTCTGCACTCAATGGAATTTAGAAGAATGGGTGCGCAACTGATTGAAACTGAGCGATTACTGCAAAGATTGATACAGTTAGCATATAGAAGATATTTTCACAAGTCTTAGAGACTATGCGAAAATGAGATAGTTTCAGAGTGAAGAGATAGGCTGAATGGCCTAAATCTATTGCTATATAGCATGCCTGTATTGTCATGCAGTCTATTATTCAGTGCAGAATTGTAAATCTCAGACCTGCTCTTGTAACGGTTGTATCTGTATTTTGATTTGACTTCACCTTCTGGTCAATGGTAACCCCTGTAATATGGACGGTGAGAGTATTCAGTGTTAAGCAGTAGCGCAGTAATATGTTGAATATAAGCTGCTATCTGTGAGTCTCATCTGGCGGGAGTACATTGTCTCGACGATGATTGTCATTTTCAGTCTGGTATTTTTGAAGGATCGATCCAGTTATACTAATATTGCATTTAATAAAACAGATGCAATTTATCACAGCACTCAGTAACAATATGCAATGGAACACTGAACACCTTTCTAATAACAGAAAGGTCGAAAATGTTCAGTATCAGAAACACTGCTTTCCTGTTCATGTTCAAATCAGGTAACCTGTCTCATCGAGGTGTTCAACTTGGAACTTTTTAAACTTATTTTTTGCTTATGGGAATCGCTGGATGGGCCCACCATTTCTTTTCCATCCCTAGTTGCCCTCTTGAGAAGGTGATGCTGAGTTGCCTTCTTGTACCGCTGCAGTCCACCTGCTGTGCGTTGATCTACAATCCTACGAGGGAGGGAATTCTAAGGTTTTGACCCAGAAACAGTGAAAGAATGGTGATGTATTTCCAACACAGGATGTTGACTGGTTTGGACGGGAGTTTGAAGGTGGTGTTGTTCGCCAAAGCCTGCTGCCATTGTCACTCAAGATGGAAGTGATCGTAGGATTGGAAGGTGCTGTCTTGTAGATAGTACATACTGCTGCTACTGAGCGTTGGTGCTGAATGGAGTGAATGCTTGTGGATGTGGTGCCAATCAATTGGGCTGTTTTGTCCTGGATGGTGTCAAGCTTTTTCAGTGTCTTTGTGGTTGCACTCATTCAGACAATAGGGGAGTATTTCATCTCACTCCAGACTTGCGTCTTGTAGATGGTGAGCATGCTTTGGGAAGACAAGAGGTGAGTTAAACGCGCAGTATTCCTAGCCTTTGATCTGCTCTTATGTTTATGTGGCGAGTCGAGTTGAGTTTCTGGTCAATGGTAACCCGAAGTGTATTGATAGGGTGGTGGGGGGAGGATTTTCGTGAAAAACACGCTGCTGAATGCCACGTGGTTATATTGTTTCTTATTGGTGATAGTCATTGTCTGGCAGTTGTGTGGTGCGAGTGTTACTTGTCACTTATTAGCCCAAGCGTGGATATTGTCCAGATCCTGTTGCCTTTAGGCATGGACTGCTTCCATAACTGAGCATTTGCGAATGGTGCTGAATATTGAGCAGTCATCGTCGAATATCCCCACTTCTGACATTATGATGGAGAGAAGGCCATTGATGAAGCAACAGAAGATGTTTAGACCTCGATTTCATCCGGAGGGCAACTGAAGATATTACCTAGTATGGTGACGAAACAGCTGAAAATGACCATTCCAGCTCATGGAGCAAACCTAGGTCCACATTATCCTGAGGGACCACTGCAGAGATATTCTGGAAGTGTGATGACTGACCTCCAACAACAATTACCGTTTTTCTATCTGTCAGGTATAACTGCAAGAATGAAGTACTTGCTCGATATATCCTTTTTGCTTGGGTTACTTGATGCCACGTTTGAAAGAAAACAGCCTTGATTTTCAAGTGCTGGAATTCAGTTCCTTTTTTGATGTTTGAACAAAGACTGTGATGAGGTCAGGACCTGAGTGGCCCTGGTGGAACCTAAACTGGGCGTCACTGAGCAGGTTCTTGCTGAGCAGGTGCTGGTTGATAGCACTGTTGATGAGTCCTTCCATCACTTTATTGATGATGGAGAGTAGACTGATGAGGCGGTTTTTGGCTGGTTTGAATTTGGTTTGAGTTTTATGTACAGAACATACTTGAGCAGTTCTGTCTCATTGTTGCACTCTCTGTTGTGGTTCTGTTCGCCGAGCTGGGAGTTTTTATTGCAAACGTTTCGTCCCCTTTCTAGGTGACATCCTCAGTGCTTGGGAGCCTCCTGTGAAGCGCTTCTGTGCTGTTTCCTCCGGCATTTATAGTGGCTTGTATCTGCTGCTTCCGGTTGTCAGTTGCTGTCCGCTGCAGTGGCCGGTATATTGGGTCCAGGTCGATGTATTTGTTGACAGAATCAGTGGATGAGTGCCATGCCTCTAGGAATTCCCTGGCTGTTCTCTGTTTGGCTTGCGCTATAATAGTCATGTTGTCCCAGTCGAATTCATATTGTTTGTCATCTGTGCGTGTGGCTACTAAGGATAGCCGGTCGTGTCGTTTCGTGGCTAGTTGGTGTTCATGGATGCGGATTTGTTAGCTGTCTTCCTATTTGTCCTATGTAGTGTTTTGTGCAGTCCTTGCATGGGATTTTGTACACTACATTGGTTTTGCTCATGCTGGTTATCGGGTCCTTTGTCCTTGTGCGTTGTTGTCTGAGAGTGGCTGTTGGCTTGTGTGCTGTTATGAGTCCTAGTGGTCGCAGCAGTCTGGCTGTCAGTTCGGAAATGCTCCTGATGTATGGCAGTGTGGCCAGTCCTTTAGGTTGCAGCATGTCCTCGTTCCGTTGTCTTTCCCTTAGGCATCTGTTGATGAAATTGCGTGGGTATCCGTTTTTGGTGAATACCTTGTATAGGTGTTCTTCTTCCTCTTTTTGCAGTTCTGGTGTGCTGCATTGTGTTGTGACCTTTTTGAATCATGTCCTGATGCAACTTCGTTTGTGTGTGTTGGGGTGAATGACACACTAGTCCGTTTCAGAGGGCGACTGAGAGTCATCACATTGCTTTGTGTCTGGAGTGAGGATGCAAGATTACTTCATTGGAGGATATTGGTGAGCCAAATGTTTTTTTTTCTTTTCTGACAATCCGCAAAGATTTCATTCTCATCAGTAGATTCTTAATTCCAGCTTTAAAAAAAAATCATTGAGTTGAATTTCCACCACCTGCAGTGGCGGGACTCAAACCTGCGTCCACAGAACAAGAGCTGACTTTCTGGATTGATAATCTAGCGGTAATACCATAACGCCTACTTGGTGCCACATGTTGTACTCATGTGCTATTTCTTGAGTTGCCCTGTTTTTCTTTCATTGCTTAGGTTTTTTTTCTAGAATCTCATCCTTCATTAAATCCTAATTGAAATACACCGTCATGAACGTCTTCTGGACAGTTCGAATTTCATTCAGTCTATTTTGTTTGTACAGACATTTCAAGGCATCTGTACATCAGAGAAGAACAGGAAGAGATAATGGGTGATTGTGCACTGTACCTGTCAACGCACAAGCTTATCTGACCAGGCATCTAAAGTATTTATTGTGGATCAGAGAACCGATGGAGGTCAGTCAACGCATTGTGGGGTCACAAGATCTTCAACAGCACAACTGGAGATAGAGAGAACGTGTGGAGGTAGATGGCGTGAGAGAGAAATAAACAGAGGAACAGAAAATGAATGGAGATACACTGAGAGAGGATAGAAAGGGGAGGGACTGACTGAGAGGGAGAGGAAGAGGTTTTAGATGAGAGTGAAGTCAGATAGATCAGAAGGCAGCATGAGGGTAGATAAATACGGACAGACAGAAGTTGGAAGTTTTATTTAGAAATTCCTCTGAACTGCAATCCACTTGTCTGGGCCCCATACCCGGTGACCACTCTGTCGATACTGGCTGTCATCCCAGATTATTTTTTTCCAATAATATCACAGAGCTATGTTACTGACAGCTAAACAGAACCCAAAAGACCGTAGATAAGTTATATGGCGGGGGTGGATTTTTAAAATAAACTGTGCCACGAGCAGCAGGAAATGATAACCCCACCCAACACTCCCACCCCACCTCCAGATACTGTGTGAGAGACTGGGCCAGAGAATCTCATAGTGGGGGATCACTGACAGAAAGGAAATCAGCATCTCCGCTGTGGATCAAATAATGATTGATAAAGTTTGCACATCACTGTCACAGTTTTCACATCCACATTTATATTTATATAACTCAATATCAGGAGCATATTGTAACAATCTTATCTCTTTATACTTTGCATATTTTGGTCTGTATAGAAAATCATTTTGTCCCTGTATTTTGCATTGCATAAATACATTTTATTAATATTGTCTCTGCTCATTTCTCATTATTGATTTATCCTTGAATCTGTTCTTAATATGAGTTATAAAGTGTAAGGTTCCTATACTGATAACTAGGGAACAGCAATATACCTCTGCCCAGTTTGAACAGCCATGTCCCCCAGTCCTCTCCATCTTCTGTCTTTTCCCCAATGTCATAATCACAATGTAATTGAAGTCAGTAAATGAAACTTCATCACAGTTCCTTAACATGGATAACATCAACACTCACGCTTGCCCTCTCTGATACTGGAATAACAATCTGAATTGTACTTGCCATGTGCAATTCTCTACTAACATATGCACTCTGTTTGATTGTTACAAACCCACGTTGTCTTAGGCACATGTTGCCATTAGATCAAGGACGGAAGATGTTCCCTCAATGTTTTACTGATTTTGCAATGACTGATCAGTAATGATCGGATTTATTTCTCCATTTATGAGCAGAGAAGTATGTTTATGTTCAGTTAAATCTCTGGAATTACCTCTGTATCCAAGGCAAACTGAATGATTACACACAAATAATATGTCATCTCCAACATTCCTTCCTTCAGTCACACTCACATCTCACATCCAGAATGCATGTGTTCAAAGTTATTTTGAATTTTACTAAAAGAGTATCACATTGAGAGGGGCAAACTGGAGCTGTTTGTTCAGCGATTGTGATTATGCGAGTCTCCATGGATCTTATGGGTCCCCAGAGAGTTTCAGTCTTTTATCAATAAAGGAATGTGTTCAATGTATAATCCCATAGTATGAGCGGGAGCATCATCCACACCAGTAACAGGGATCAGCAGCTTCAAGGAGAGAGGGAGGAGAGATCAGAATCTGAGAAGAGTACACTTGAGTGTTTCAACAATGGATCAAGATCTGAGAACATTCAAATGGAAATTTCCAACAATGGACAGGAGTTTATCCTCGGGTCTTTTCTGGCTTTCCCAGCCTTGGATATCATTAGCATCGCGGATTGAAGATGTCCTCATGGTTATTCAAGCTGGTTACTATCCTATCCTTGCTATAGTTGGTGTTCCTGGTAAGTCTAGTGAAACGGTATGAACTGAATTGATGGTCATGATATGTAAATTTTGGAAAGGTGCTAGTCAATGTTTTCAGTTCCAATCAAAGATTCCATTGCTTACATATTATAACTAGCAAATGATTATTTAAAAATTACGCACAAATATGTGAGGATGAAACAAACTGTTCTTGATTCATTTTTCTCCTGCACAAGTGTACATTTCCATATCCTCCCCACTCACCATTTCTGTCCAGTACCACCTACATGACATCCCAGTCTCCTCCTCAGCCTCAGTACAATTCGTGAATAAACTATCGCTTGTGCCTTTGTTAATCTCCGCATACAGCTGTTTCAAGCCCATTCTTACCACGTGTCCTTTGCAAAATAATTGCACTTGAGCTGTTTACATTGTTCTCTACACAGAATTAGAAAGATGGGAAGACAGTGTATGGTGGTTACGTCACTGGCTCATAATCTACAGCCACAAAATAATAGGTCATTCTTCTCTGGTCAGGTCTCTGTGTGACTGCAAACCTACAGCACTGCGTTTTAATCTTTACTGTCCTGTGGAACAGCTAACCAGCCACTCAGATCAAGGTCAGCATAACATTCTGGCCTGACCAGGGCTGCATACATTCCATGAGGGCAGATGAAAAGGAAAGATAACCCCCTTTCTCTGCCTGTATCCGATATACCTGCAGCTGAATTACAGTCAGGTAGGTGGCCACTCACTTTTTTAAACGTATTCTTGGTGATTGAGTCTGTCTCCGAGAGTGTTTTCCATCTCGATAGGCACCTCTGGTGCTAGCTTTATTGATGCTGACCTACAGATGTAAGGATGTTTTAAATTCCACGTCAGTGGCTGTGCATTGTAAATGAATGGTATTCTGTGTCACATGAAGGAAATGGAGCCAGCTAAGTAAGGGAAAGGAGTTATTGTGATTAACTGTGAGAGCGTTGTTGAGGCAGTGTTTGGGTATTGTGGACAGATTTTATCTCCTTTACATGGAGTGATCTCCTTACCACGGAGAGAATGAACAAGAGTCCCAACGGATTAATCCCTGGGATGATGGCACCATGAGGAGTGAGTAAATATTGATCTGTAGCGTTGTGAGATAATAAGAGGTGATTGTATTGAACCTTGAGGGGGATGGACAATCACTCCTTATATTCTAAACAGACAATGAGAAGGTGATAAATTCCGTGACTGTTGATTCATTCAGGTTGCATGGTTCTGGATAGTTTAAGTGCCTCTGAGGACGTTACGCCTAGCCACCCCAATCCCCACTCCCCTCGGCGATTGACAGAGACAGAGAGGTCCAGGTTTTGAATAAACTCTCCCCACATTAATACAGTGCAGTTAGTGTTTGATCCTGCTCTGAATGTCATATTATCTACCATCCTGACAGCAACCAAACTACCTTCATTCAAAAACAGTCAACTATTTTTGTCCCTGGTGAGAAAACACTTGGAGTACTGTGTGCAGTTCTGGTATCCAAATTTGAGGAAAGACATTCTCGATATTGAAGGAATACAGCGTAGGTTCACGAGGTCAATTCTGGAATGGCGGGATTACTTTACACTGAAAGACTGGAGCGACTGGGCTTGTATACCCTTGAGTTTAGAAGACTGAGAGGGATCTGATTGAGACATATAAGATCATTAAAGGATTGGATACTCTGGCGGCAGGAAACATATTTCCACTGATGGGTGAGTGCCAAATCAGAGAACACAGCTTAAAAATACGGGGTAGGCCATTTAGGACAGAGATGAGGAGAAACTTCTTCACCCAGAGAGGAGTGGCTGTGTGGAATGCTCTGCCCCAGAGGGCAGTGGAGGCCCAGTCTCTGGATTAATTTTAGAAAGAGTTGGATAGAGTTCTCAAAGATTGCGGAATCAAGGGTTATGGAGATAAGGCAGGAACAGGATACTGATCAAGGATGTAAAAAATGATGTCTGCAGATGCTGGAGATCACAGCAGAAAATTTGTTGCTGGTCAAAGCACAGCAGGCCAGGCAGCTTCTCAGGAATAGGGAATTCGACGTTTCGAGCATAAGCCCTTCATCAGGAATGGTGGCTTATGCTCGAAACGTCGAATTCCCTATTCCTGAGATGCTGCCTGGTCTGCTGTGCTTTGACCAGCAACACATTTTCAGTACTGATTAAGGATGATCAGCCATGATCATATTGAATGGTGGTGCAGGGTCGAAGTGCAGAATGGCCTACTCCTGCACCTATTGTCTATTGTCTATTGCCTATTGTCTATTTCCACCAGCTTCTGACCTTCAGGAAGAACACGAATCCATATTCTCAAAGATGCAAATAGACTCCTTCAAGTTTAAACCATTATACTATAAGACATAGGTTCCGAAACTAGGCCAGTTGGTCCATCGAGTCTGCTCTGCCATTTGGCCATCGCTGATAAGTTTCTCAAACCCATTCTCCGACCTTCTCCCCGTAACCCTTGATCTCCTGGATAATCTGAAAGCTATCCCCGTCTCAAATATACTCAATAACCTGGCCGCATAGTCTTCTCTGCAAATAAATTTCGAAGATTCACCATTCCCTGGTTAAAGAGGTTTCTCCTTAGCAACGTTCTAAAATATGTTCCCTTTAAGTTTAGGCTGTGTCCTTGGGTCCTCGTCTCTCCTGCCAATGGAAACATCTTATGCACATCCACTCTGTTCAGGTCATTCAGTATTTTGTATGTTTCGATTACATGTCCTCTCTTCTTTTTAAACTTTATCAAGTATAGACCCAAAGATTCAAACATTCGCCATACAAGAAACTTTTCACTCCTATGACTATTCCCGTGAAAATCTTCTGAACACGCTCCAGGGGCAGTATACCTTTCCTGAGGTATGGGGCTCCACAGTGCGCTCAACACTCCAAATGTAGTCTGACCAAAACTGTACACAGCCTGCCCTTATATTCATTTCCTCCCATAATAAATGCCATCAATAATAAATGCAATTTCCCTCTTAACTACTGCCTCAAACTACAAGCTTACCTTAAGAGAACCCTGCACTAGAACTCCCAAGTCCCTTTGCACTTCAGATTTCTGCATATTCTCCCCATTTAGAAAATAGACCATGCCTCGATTCTTCGTGACAAAGTGCATGACCACACACTATGTGACGTTGGAATCCATCTGCCAACACTTTTACCCGGCCAATTCCTTCTTCACCCTCTCTATACGACAAGTCCATCTGCCTATCTTTGTATCGTCTGCAAACTTAGCCAGAGTGCCCTCAGTTCAATCATCTATGTTGTTAACGTAACAAGTAAAAAGTTATGATTCCAACACTGAGCCTGGTGGAACATCTCTTGTTACCGACTGCCATTCTGGGTTGGACCATTTTATCCCCACTCGCTGCTTTCTGTCAGACTGGCAAGTTCCTATTCATGCCTCTACCTTGCTTCTAACACCACGGACCCTTATCATACTCAGTCATCTCTTGCGTGACACCTTGTCAAAGGCCTTCTTGGCGTCCAGGTGGATATCATCCATTGGTTGCACTTGATTGAGCCTGTTCATTTCTTCTTCAAAGATTTCCAACAAATTTGTCAGGCATGACCTTCCCTTGATGGAACCATGCTGACTTTGCCCTATTTTGGCAAAAACTTCCAAGTATTCAGAAATCTCATCCTTCACAATGGATTCCAGGATCTTACCCACGACAGAGGTTAAGCTATTCATTGCGTGTTTGAAAGTAATTTTTCCTTACTCCCTGGCTAAAAATGGATGTCACATTAGTGGGTTTCCAATGTTCTGGGATCGTTCCTTTCTCGAGCGATTCCTGAAAAGTCACCACCATCGCCTCCTCTAACTCTTCAGCTATCTCCCTTATAACACAAGGGTTTAGTCCCTCTGGTGAAGGTAATTTGAACAACTTTAGGCCATTCAGCTTTTTCCTACCATGTTCTCCATGGAGGTGGCCAACAGACTCAGCTCTAGCCCCTCACTCTCCTGAATGTTTGAGATATTATTCGTGTCTTCCACCATGAAACTGATCCAAAGTAATTATTCAGTTCCTCAGCAATGTTCTTGTTCCCCGCTACTATCAGTTGAAAATGCGTTGCTGGTTAAAGCACAGCATGTCAGGCAGCAACCAAGGAATAGGAAATTCGACGTTCCGGGCATAAGCCCTTCATCAGGAATGAGGAGAGGGGGTGGCAGGCAGGTTAAGATAAAAGGTAGGGAGGAGGGACTTGGGGGAGGGGCGATGGAGATGTGATAGGTGGAAGGAGGTCAAGGTGAGGGTGATAGGCCGGTGTGGGGTGGGGGCGGAGAGGTTAGGAAGAAGATTGCAGGTTAGGAGGGCGGTGCTGAGTTGAGGGAACCGACTGAGAGAAGGTGGGGGGAGGGGAAATGAGGAAACTGGAGAAATCCGAGTTCATCCCTTGTGGTTGGAGGGTTCCCAGGCGGAAGATGAGGCGTTCTACCTCCAACCGTCGTGTTGCTATGTTTTGCCGGTGGAGGAGTCCAAGGACCTGCATGTCCTCGGTGGAGTGGGAGGGAGAGTTAAAGTGTTGAGCCACGGGGTAGTTGGGTTGGTTGGTCCGGGCGTCGCAGAGGTGTTCTCTGAAGCGTTCCGCAAGTAAGCGGCCCGTCTCCCCAATGTAGAGGAGGCCACATCAGGTGCAGCGGATGCAATAGATGATGTGTGTGGAAGTACAGGTGAACTTGTGGCGGATATGGAAGGATCCCTTGGGGACTTGGAGGGATGTGAGGGAGGAGGTGTGGGCGCAAGTTTTACATTTCCTGTGGTTGTAGGGGAAGGTGCCGGGAGTGGAGGTTGGGTTGGTGGGGGGTGTGGACCTGACGAGGGAGTCACGAAGGGAGTGGTCTTTGCGGAACGCTGATAGGGGAGGGGAGGGAAATATATCCCTTGTGGTGGGGTCCGTTTGGAGGTGGCGGAAATGACGGCGGATGATACGCTGTATACGTAGGTTGGTGGGGTGGTAGGTGAGAACCAGTGGGGTTCTGTCTTGGTGGCGGTTGGAGGGGCGGGGCTCAAGGGCGGAGGAGCGGGAAGTTGAGGAGATGCGGTGGAGGGCATCGTCGGCCACGTTTGGGGGGAATCTGCGGTCCTTGAAGAAGGAGGCCATCTGGGCTGTGCGGTGTTGGAACTGGTCCTCCTGGGAGCAGATGCGGCGGAGACGAAGGAATTGGGAATATGGGATGGAGTTTTTACAGGGGGCAGGGTGGGAGGAGGTGTAGTCCAGATAGCTGTGGGAGTCAGTCAGTTTATAGTAGATGTCTGTGTTGAGTCGGTCGCCTGAGATAGAAATGGAAAGGTCTAGGAAGTGGAGGGAGGAGTCTGAGACAGTCCAGGTGAATTTGAGGTCGGGATGGAAGGTGTTAGTAAAGTTGATGAACTGTTCAACCTCCTCGTGGGAGCACGAGGCAGCGCCGATACAGTCATCGAAATCACTGCACCCCCCGCTACTATCACTCCAGTGTCATTTTGCAGCAAACCAATGCCCACTTTTGCCTCTCTTTTGTACTTTATTTATCGAAAGAAACTGTTCCTGGCTTCCTTTATATTACTGGCTAGCTTACTTCCAGATTCAATAATCTCCCTCCATATTTTATTTTGTTTGCTCTCTCTTTTGTCTGTGTAAGTTTCCCACCCTCTGGTTTCCCACTGCACTTTGCTTCATTATATCCTTTCTCTTTTGTTTTTCTGCTATACCTGACTTCCCTCATCAGTCATGGTTACCTCATTCTCCATGTACTCTGCCTCATTTTACTCGGGGTACATCTCTGCTGCATCTCGAATTATTCAAAAAGTCTCCTGCCATTGCTACTCCACTGTCTCTCCTGCTGGGCCCTTCTACCAGTCAATTCTACCAAGCTCCCCTCTCAGGTCTCTGTAGTTGCCGTTTTCAGCTTTAATACCGTTACTTCTGAATATAACTTCTCCATCTGAAATTGCAGGGTAAATTCAATCATATTACGATACTGCCTCCTATGATGTTCTTCACATTAATCTCCCTCATCTAATTTGCCTGCACAAGCTGCTCCAAAAAGCCTTCTCATAGACATTCCACAAATTCCTTTTCTTGAAAACCATCATCAAGCTGAATTCCCAGCCCACCTCCGTAATGAAATCCCACATGATCATTGTAACTTTGTCTTTCCTACACATCTTTCTAGCTCCTGGTGTATCTTTCACCCCAGCCCCTGACTACTGTTTGGAGGCCTGAACAGAACTCCAACTACTTGTTTTTAACCGTTTTGAGTCCTCAATTCTACCGACACAGATTCTACACCATTTTACCTTACTTCATTTTTTATTATTGATTTAATTGCATTTCTTACTAACAAGACAACCCCATCCCCTCTGCCCAACTGCCAATCTTTTTGATAGGATGCATATCCTTGAATATTCAGCTCCCAATCCTGATCCTCTTGCAGCAACGTCTCTGTGATGGCGATCTGCCAATTTGTGTATGAGCCACAAGCTTATTTACCTTATTCCTTATACTGCATGCAATCCGATATAACAGTTCAGCCCTGTAGTGTCCATCCCTCTTCTCATCGCCATTTGTTTGTCCTGAGTGTTTGAAGTTTGACACTTTCCATACTCTGCATCTGCGCTGAAGATTTGAATAACTTAGAGTTTTAGAGTCATCGAGGTGTACAGCATGGAAACAGACCGTTCGGTCCACCCTGTCTATGCCGATCAGATATCGCCAATCCAGTCCCACCTGCCAGTACCCGGTCCATATCCCTCCGAACCCTTCCTCTTCATATACCCATCTAAATGCCTCTTAAATGTTGCAATTGTACCAGCCTCCACCACATCCTCTGACAGCTCATGCCATACACGTACCACCCTCTGTGTGAAAACGTTGACCCTTAGGTCTCTTTTATATCTTTCCCCTCTCACCCTAAACTTATGCCCTCTAGTTCTGGACTCCCTGACCCCAGGGAAAAGACATTGTCTATCTATCGTATCCATGCCCCTCATAATTTTGTAAATCTCTAAAAGGTCACTCCTCAGCCTCCGACGCTCCAGGGAAAGCAGCCTCAGCCTGCTCAGCCTCTCCCTATAGCACAAATCCTCCAAACATGGCCACATCCTTATAATTTTTTTCTGAACTCTTTCAAGTTTCACAACATCTTTCTGATACGAAGGAAATCAGAATTGCATGCAATATTCCAACAGTGGCCGAACCAATGTCCTATTCACCCGCAACATGACCTCCCAACTCCTGTACTCAATACTCTGACCAACAAAGGAAAGCATACCAAACGCCTTCTTCTTGAGTTCTGCAGTCTTACCCGCTCCTTTAATTCGGGTTTTCTAATTTGCCCTTTACCAGACACCACCCCACCCCCATTTAGCTTAATGTCCAGTCTACAGCCCATAGGTTTGCGATTTGCTTGGACTCTGGTTCCAACACGGTTCAGATGAAAACCGTCCGATCGGAACAGTGCCCTCCTTCCCCAGTACTGGTGTCAATGTCCCATAATACAACCCCATTTCTCCCACACCAAACTTTGAACCACACATTTTCCTGCTGACCCTGTGCTAATTAGCTCATGGCTCAGGCCGTTATCCAGAGATTATTTCCTTTCTGATTCTGTTTTCTAATTTAGCTCCGAGCTCTTCGTATCCCTTAGCAGAACCTCTGTCCTAGTGTTATCTCTGTCATTGGTACCGACACAGGCCATGACCAATGGATCTTAACCCTCCCACACCAAGTTCCCCTGCAGCCCAGATGAGATATCCCTTACCCAAACACCAGTAGGTAACGCCGCTTTCAGGACTCTCAATCCGGGTCACAGAGAACAGTGTCTATTCCGCTAACTATACTATTCCCAATTACATTAACATTTCTCTTCTCTGGCCCCACTTGAAAGCTTTCCTCAACTCGGTGCTGTGCCCAATCAGCTCATCCTCCCTGCAGTCCCCATCCCATCAACACAGGGAACAAAACTCTTGAACCTGTTAGACACGGACAGGGGCTGAGGCTCCAGCAACTCTACCTCCTGGATCCCTTTATCTGCCTCACTCATAGATAATCTCTCTGCTTTCTAACCACTGGCTCAATTTGAGTCAGTTGATCTAAGGAGTGTAACTGTCTCTTGAATCACAGCAACCAGGGAACTCTCCCCCTCCCCCCCCCCCCGCAATGTTTGAAGCTCAAACTCCAGCTCATCGACTCAGAATTAGAGTTGTTCTTGCATGCGACATTTACTCCAGGCATGGTCACTGGGATCCACAGTGGCGTCCAACACTCCCACATCATGTAGAAACAACATGGCACCCGACCATCCATCCTTATATTATTTATCTACTATTGAATTGTTCTTCTGCAATTTTATTTGTTTATGTACATCTGCTTATGCAAGTTATAACCAATAAATTAACATGATTCAATTGAACAGAAATTCAAAGTTAACACACTGCCTATTAGCAAATGAGATTACATCCTCCCTTTGTCAAACCTGCTCATTATCTTCTGATAGAATTCTGACAGACTTGTCAGCGGGACCATTCCTTGATGAAGCCATGCTGACTCAGCTCTTTTTTACCATGCACCTCCAAGTACTCTGCAATGTCTCTGCTAGCAATGCACTCTAAATCCGTAATAACGGCGATGCCAGACTATACTGCCCTATGATTTCCTGTATTTTGCCTTTCTTCCTTTTTACACAGAGATTTTACATTATCCATTTTCCAGTTCTCTGGGACTCTGTCTGATGATAGTTATTCCTGAACAGTCACGACCAATGGTTTCACAATCTCCTCCGCTAATTCCTTCAGAACATTGGTTTTTATCCTTCCTGTCTGTGTGATTTATCCATTTTCAAACATTGCAGCTTCCCCAGTACCTTCTCCTCAGCGTTGATCACTACATCCATTCCTCACCCTTGACTCGCTTGAAGTTCTGGAATGTTCCTACTGTCTACCATTGTGAGGATTGATGGAAAGTACCTATTCAGGTCATTCTCCAATTCTTTGTTTTCCATTTCTCTGCAGCCAGTCTCAATTTCTGGTTGTCCAATGTTCACTCTCCCCATTTATATATCTTAACAAAACTCCTGCAATCTCCTTTTCGAAAGCAAGCTAGCTTACATGTTTCGTGTTCATCACTTTATTGCTTCTTGAATTGTCCTCTGCTGCTGTTTAAAGGCTTCCCAATCTTAGACAGGCTGCCTGAGAGCATTCCTGTTAACTGACTGTCGAAAATATACTAATGTAACTGTCCTAATCCTATTGTCCATCATTGGATAGCGCAGTGACACAACACTGCTGCCTCGCAGTGCCAGGGACTCGGGTTTAATTCCAATCTCTGGACCCTGTCTTTCTGGAGATTTTGCAATCTCTGCATTGGGAGAATTACCTCTTTTCTCTCTCCACAGTATGTTTCTGTGTTTGTTTCAGGTTTCTGCCATCTGCAGTATATTTGCTTGTGTTTGCTGGAGAATTGCTGCAAATATGACGGGTTTATTGTTAACGTGGCTCTGGTGCTCGGGCTCCACGCATGCTTGGGAATCTTGCCCAGCTACTTATGTGAGTGCTTGTCCCTGATTACCTACTCTGTCTCTCTCAACCCCTGAGTCCATCCGTCACTGCATGCAGCCTTTCATCGAGCCACACCCGGGATTCCCCACACCCCATCGCCTGGCACTGGATGCTCCCTACGCAGGGAGCGCACAAAGACACTGTGCACTTTCTGACGCGCGAGGGATCCGGGGAAAAGACCCAGCCATTAAAAGGAACAGAATAGCTAAAATCCAATTGAACAGCAAATCTGAGTAAACAGGCTGACTGGCACCCATCTGTTATGACATTTTCAGGTTTTGTTTTAGATTACTTACAGTATGGAAACAGGCCCTTCGGCCCAACAAGTCCACACCGACCCGCCGAAGCGCAACACACCCATACCCCTACATTTACCCCTTTACCTAACACTACGGGCAATTTAGCATGGCCAATTCACCTAACCTGCACATCTTTGGACTGTGGGAGGAAACCGCAGCACCCGGAGGAAACCCACGCAGACACGGGGAGAATGTGCAAACTCCATACAGTCAGTCACCTGAGTCGGGAACTAAACCCGGGTCTCTAGCGCTGGGAAGCAGCAGTGCTAACCACTGTGCCACTGTGCCACCGTGCCACCCACGGCACTTTTGGACTAATTTGTGTTTATCCTCGTCCATGTACAAATAAATGTTCCATAAGTATATCTTGTCACACAGGTTTGGTGGAATTGACAGATATCAGATCCTATGGTCAGTACGACTGATTCGTTGGTCTCCACTTTCCTGGTTAATGAGATCACACTTAAGTTTTTATTGTCAAGTCTATCCATTTTAAAGTAAAGGTCTTGCTGGAGTTGTGCTGAAAGCATATTTGAATGTTGGGGAGACTAGATTATGCAACGTGCCAGTGAGGTTAGGAATAGGAAGGTAGTAATGATAAAAACATGGCCAAAGAGTTGGTAGGGTAAGCAGCACTTACAATATGTGGATCATTGGGACTCCTGGGTCGGTAGGATAGACACAAGAAGGACGGGATGCAGCTGAACTGGCAGCAATCTCCTGGCAGGCAGGTTTGCTGTTGTCACTCAGGAGGGTTTAAAATGGTGTGGCGGTGGGGAGGGAGGGTGGAGCCAGAGCAGTACGTCCACAAGCACAGTGACAGAAGAGCAGTTGGAGACTAATCCCAGTACATCTAAGACCAGCAACAAACTGGCAGAGGAGAGTGAACACAATGGGACTGGAAGTCTGAAGTATGCTGATTTTAATGTGAGCAGTGTGACAGGCAAGACAGATGAGTATATATAACTATGATACAAATATTACAGAGATTTGGTTGAGAGAGGGATCAGAAAACTATCAATCCAATGAGTCCAGAGCGAGTTGAAGTATGTGCAGTGAGAGGCTGGAAACGGTTGTTTGAAGCAAAGTAATTACCCATTAGTTTATTGGAATTGGACAGTGTGGGATGCAATGTACAGATTGAAGGGACAAGGGAGGAAACTGAAATTGTCTGTTTACAATACTTTCTGCTTTACTGACAGTCCTTTGTAATCTCCTGTTGTCAGAGAATAGACAAGGAGAATTTACATCAGAGAAACTCAAACCAAATATCAGGTCAAGATCTGATGGAGTTTGGCTGAAGTGTATTTATTTCAATGCAAGAATTGTTATGGGTAAGGACGATGAACTGACAGCCTGAATCCATACATAGGATTATGATGCTGTGGCTTTACAGAGACTTGGTTGAGAGAGGGAAAGGACTGGCCGTTCAAAGAATCCAGGGTTTCATTGGTTTAGGCGAGATAGAGAAGAAGCTAAAAGAGGTGGACGAGTTGTTTTACTGATCAGGGAGAATGCTACATCTCCACGTGAATAGGACATACAGGAGGGACCATCCACTGCAGCAATATGGGTAAAGCTCAAAACTAAGATGGATGCAAGCACCGCGTTACTATAATCTCTCCAACAGCCACGGCGGGATTGAGGAACAGATATGTATGTCGATTAAGGAGAGGTGTAATAAAAACAGAGTAGTCATAGTGAGTGACTTTAATATCCCCAATAATGACTGGAAGTCCATTAGAGCAAGGGGCTTAGACGGGGCAGAATTTGTTAACTGCAGCAGTATGTGGATAGTCCAACGAGAGGAAGAACCATACTGGACCTCGTATTGGCTAATGAGCTTGGCCAGGTGACAGAACTTTCATTGGGACATAAGTTTAGAAACAGTGGTCACAGTTCCTTCAGATTTAAGATAGCTATCAACACGGATATGTCAGGACCTTGTGGGAATCTACTGAATTGGCAGAAGGCAAATTACGTCAGCATCAGACAGAGCTAGGACGTGTCAATTGGGAGGAGCTGCCAACAGGCAAATCCAATTTTGTATGTGCGAACTGCTTGTTAAATCCTGACAGCAAAATTATCTCGTGAACGTTCTCGCAACTGCTCGAATTTCTATTTTTTTAACTGATATTTCAAGGCCGCTACATATCAGACAACAGGAAGAGATAAAGGATGATTCTGCACTGTGTCCTTCGCAGGATCAGCTTGTCTCTCCAGGCACCTGAAGTCTTTAGTGGGTCAGAGAACTTCAGAATTGATAGAATGAAGGAGGCCATTTAGCCCATTGTACACAGACGAGCTCTCCAACAGCACAGTTTGTCAACAGATAGAACCAAATGTGTGTGTGTGTGCGTGTGTGCGTGAGAGAGAGAAAAATTAACAGAAAAACAAGGAAGTGAAGAGAGATAAAAGGAATGGAGAGAAAACGGAGCCACAGAGTGAGTGAGAGCACGGGGTGTCAGACGAGTCTGAAGTTAGATCAGAAGACAGCATGATGAGAAATACACAGAAATTTCATTTAGAAACTCCCACAGACTGCAAGCCCTTTGTCTGGTGCCGTACCCTGTGAGCGCAATGCTATCATCCCAGATCATTTATCGCCAAGAATATCACAGAACCGGGTTGCTGACGCTGAACAGGATCCAAAAGAACAATAGATTAGTTCCAGGGAGAAGGTGAATTAATTTAAATATTCTGGGCCAACAGGAACCTCTAGACACGGTGTGAGAGACAGGGCGAGAGATTCTCTGTGAGGGGGATCACTGACAGGGGGGAGATCAGCATCTCAGCTATGGGTCAAATAATGACTAATAAAGGTTGAAAACCTCGTCCGTGGTTTTAAAATTCACATTTCAATTCATATAACGCCACATCGTAAGTGTATTTTAACAAACCTGCATCTTTGTAGGTTTCATGTTTTGGTAAGTACAGAAAAGCTTGTTTTTTGTCCCTTTATTTTGTGTTGGGACCAGAGTCCGATTGAATCCTAACTAAGGCTGTAGACAGAGGTCTAAACTGATTAGGAGTGTGTGTGTGTTGGCAGGATGGGGGGTCCGTTATAGGGTTTAATTAGAAAAGAGGAGGTAAATGTAGAGAGCTCAGGAGAGGTTATTAAAATCTCCAGCGCAGACGCAAATAAGGCAGAGTGTATGGAAAGTGTAAGCAATCAGACTTCAAGCACACTGGACAAACAAATGACAATGAGAAGAGGAACCGTTAATACAAGATTGAAGGGGTTATATCTGAATGCACGCAGTATAAGGAATAGAGTTAATGAGCTTGTGGTACAGATTGAAATTGGTAGGTATGACGTGATGGGCATCACAGAGAAGTGGTTGCAAGGGGATCAGGATATTCAAGGACATATATCCTATCAAAAAGATAGGTAGCAGAGGGAGTGGGTTTACATTAGTAATAAGAAATGAAATTAAATCAATAGTAAGAAAGGAAGTAAAGTCAGATGGTGTAGAATCTGCGTGGGTAGAATTGAGGAATCACAAAGATAAGACAACCACAGTTGGAGACTTGCACAGGCCTCCAAAGAGTAGTCAGGAGCTGGGGTACAAGATACACCAGGAGATAGAAAAGATCTGTAGGAAAGACAAAGTTGCAGTGATCATAGGGGGATTTTAATATGCAAGTGGAATGGGAAACCAGGTTGGGAGTGGATCGCAAGAAAAGGAATTTGAGGAATGTCTATGGGATGGCTTTGTGGAGCATCATGTGGTGGATGATGCTTGGGAACAAATGACACTGGATTTAATGACGCAGGCTAGATAAGGGAGCTTAAGGTGAAAGAAAACTTCAGAAGCAGTGATTAGAGCATGGTTGAATTTATTCTGCAATTTGAGACAGAGAAAATAGAATCAGAGTTAACAGTATTTCAGCTGAATAAAGGCAACTGGAGAGGCAGAAGGGAGAAGCTGGGTAGAATTGACCGGGACAGGGGTCTAGCAGGAAAGACAGGGGAACAGCAATGGCAGGAGATACCAAGATTAATTCAGGAGACACTGCAGAGATGCATGCTGAGCAATAAAGGCATGTTACAGGGAGGATGAGGCAACCAGGGCTGACGAGGGAAGTCAGGTATTTCATATAAATAAAAGCGCAAGCAATGTGAAGGGCAAAGGGAAACTGGAGCATGGGGCCAACAGAAGGCAAGGAAAAATAAATAAGGAGGGAGAAGATTAAATATGGGGGTAAGCTAACCATTAATATAAAGGAAATTTAAGAGATTCTTTAGATATATAAAGTGCAAAAGAGAGGTAAAAGTGAATATGGACCACTGGAAAATGATGCTGGAGAGACAGTAGTGGGACACAAAGAAATGGCTGAGGAACTTTGCATCAGTCTTCACGGTGGAAGACACGAGTAATTTCTCAAGAATTGAAGAGAGTGAGAGGGCAGTCCTGAATATGGTGGTCATAGCCAAGAAGAACATGTTAGAAAACGGAATGGCCTGAATGTGGATAGCTCAACTGGACCAGTTGGACTACACCCCAGCCTTGTAAGGGAGATAGCTGAAGAATTAGTGCAACCGTAAGTGGTAATCTTTCAGGAATGACTAAAATCAGGAAACGGCAAAGTGGCTGTATAATTGCTAACATGACACCCCGTCTAATAAGGGAGTTAGGTAGAAGATGGAAAACTGTAGACTGATTAGCCTAACCTTGGTTGTGGGTAACATCCTGGAATCCATCGTGAAGGATGGCATTTCTGATACTTGGAGGTGTTTGGTAAAATAGGACAGAGTCAGCATGGTTTCATCAAGGGAACATCAGTCCTGCCAAACCGGCTAGAAAACAGTGAGGGGGTAATGAGCAGATTAGATCAAGGAGAACCAATAGATGTTATCCATTTGCACTCAAGAATCCTTTGACAAAGTGCCATGCATGAGGTTATTGAGAAAGGTATGGGCCCATGGTATTAGAGGCAATGTGTTAGCATGGATAGAAGTTTGGCTGTCTGACAGAAAGCATAGAGTGGGGATAAAAGTGTTCTTCTCAGGATGGCAACCAGTGACAAGTGGTGTTCCACAAAACTCAGCGTTGGGACCACAACTTTTCACTTTGTGCATTCATTATCTATGTGAAGGAACTGAGGGCATTCTGGCTAAGCTTTCAAACAGTGCAAAGATAGATAAAGGGACAGGTATCATTGAAGAGTTAGTTCGGCTACAGGAGGGTGCTCTCGTGCATCTCCTCAACTTCCCACACCTCCGCCTTTGCACTCCACCCTTCCAACGACAACAAGTTAGAAACTCTTTGGTGCTCGCCTTCCATCCCACCAACCTCTGGCGCATTATCCTCCGCCATTTCTGCCACCAACAGTCAGATACCAACACCAGAGATATACTTCGCTCCCAACTCCCTCGTTAGGTCCACACGCCCCCACCAAACCATCTTCCACTCCCAACACCATCCCTTGACACTGCAAGAGATATGAAACCTATGCCAACACCTCCCTCCTCACCTCCACCCAAGGCCCCAAAGGATCCTACCACATCAGGCAGAGAACATCCTGTGCATCCAAACACCTCTTCTAGTCAGTGCATTGGTCCTGTCTCCTATACATTGGCGAAACAGGACGTCAACTTACAGAACGGTTCAAGGAACATTCTTGGACACATGAACCCAACAACCCCACTTCCCTGTGGCTGAATACTTCAACTCCCCCTTCCACTCCGCCAAAGCCCTGCAAGCTGTTGGCCTCCTCTACTGCCAAATTCTAGCCACCTGACGTCTGGAGGAAGAACGCATCATCTTCTGCCTTGGGACCCTCCAAACACACGGTATCAAGGACAATTTCACCAGTTTCCTTATCTCCCTTCCCTCCACCTTATCCCAGATCTAACCCTCCAACTCAGCACCGCCCTCTTGAACTGTCCTACCTGTCCATCTACCTTCCCAAGTATCAAATCCACCTTCCACTCTGACATATCACTATCATCACCCACCTTGATCTAGCTGTCACTTTCCAAGCTACCTTCCTCCCAGCGCCAGCACCCCCCCCCCCCATTTATCTCTCTGCCCCCTTTCGCCCACCCCACATTCCTGATGAAGGCTTTATGCCTGAAACGTCGAATCTCCTGCTTATCGGATGATGCCTGACAGGCTGTGCTTTTCTATGACCACACTTTTTGACTCTGATCTCCAGCATCTGCGGTCCTCACTTTCACCTGCTGAAGGACTTTCACAGGTTTGGAGAGTGAGCAAAGAAGTGGCAGATGGAGTACAATGTGGGAAAGTGTGGGAAAGCATTTTGCCAGGATTAATAGAAGCATGGACTATTTTCGAAATAGAGAGCAAATTCAGAAGTCTGAAGGCCAAAAAGACAAGGGAATTTAGTCCAGGAGTCTTGAAAGGTAAACTTGCAGTTTGTCAGTAGTTAGGCAGGCAAATACAATGATGGTATTTATTTCAAGAAGGCTTAAATATAAAAGCAGGAATGTACTTCTAAGGCTCTACAAGGCTTTGGTTATGCCACATTTGGATTATTGTGCGCAGTCTTGGGTTCCATATCTCAGGAAGGATGCACTGGTCCTGGAGCGTTTTCCAAAGAGATTCACGAGAGTGGTGTCAGGAAATAAAAGCTTAACATATTAAAAATATTTGAGGGCTCTGCGTCTGTATTTGGTAGAATTCAGAAAGGTGTTAGGAGGTCTAATTGAAACTTACAGAATACTAAATGACCTGGGAGAGAGGGGATTTGGGGAAGATGTATCCACTGTAGGAGACACTAGTACCCGAGGGGACAGTGGAAAGAGAAGACCTTTTCGAACAAAGATAAGGAGAAACCTCTTCAGCCGGACAGCGGTGAATCTATGGAATTCACTGCTACAGAGGGCTGTCGAGTCCAGGTCATTGAGTATATTTAGGGGTGAGACAGATAGGTTCTTGACTGAAAATAGGATCAAGGGTTACAGGTAGAAAGTGTGAGAATGGGATTGAGAAGCTTAACAGCCATCATGGAATGGCGGAGCAGGCTCAATGGGCCTAATAGCCAAATTTCTGTTCCAATGTCTTCTGGTTGTATGGTTAATATTGGCTCTCCTCATTCCTCATTGGAGATGTATCCTTGAATTTGATCTTCATATGATTTATGAAGAATAAAATTCCAATACTGATGGATGGGAAATATCATGTCCCTCTCTCCAGTCTCAGCAGCCATGCCCCGATATCATAATCACACTGCAATTGAAATCCAGTGAAATTTACTTCAATACAGTTGATTGACATCGATAACGTTAACAGCATGACCCTTACCTGCCCTCTCTGATCCTTGAATAACCATCTGAATTGTGTGTCACATCATATTCTCCATTAACATATCCATGCCATTTGTCTGTTATCACTCATTTTGTTATAAGCAATTTTCAGTCAGATTATGGACTAGAAAAGTTCTCTACATATTTTACTGACATTATAATCACTGATCAGTAGTTGCAGACTACATGTTTCGATTTATAAGCCGAGAAACTTGTTTAAGTTCTGACAATCCTTTCACATTGCTGCCATATCTAAGGCAGATTGAATGATTACATTCAATCAATCTACCATCTCAAACATTTCTTCCTGTTCACCCCACACACATATCTCATGCCAAATGTGTAAACTTTAAAAGTTATTTTGAATTTTAATAAAATCATTATTGAATTCAAATGGGTTAACTGAAGCTATTTGTTCAGTGACTGTGATTAATATCAATCTCAGTGGATCCTAATTATGGCAGTGGAGAGTTTCCATGGTTGAAATATAAATGGGCTCTGTTCAATGTGCTATCACATAATGTGAGTAGGATCATCACTGACAGCACTAACAGGGATCAGCAGCTCGAGAGAGAGAGAGCGGGAGGAGAGATCAGAATCTGAGAACATTAGACAGGAATGTTCCAACAGTGGATCAGAATCTGAGAACATTAGACTGGAATGGTATAACAATGTATCAGAATCTGAGAACATTAGACTGGAATGTTCCAACAATGGACAGAGTTTATCCTCGGGTCTTTACTGGCTTTCTCGGCCTTGGATATCATTAGCATCACGGATCCAGGATATCCTTTGGATTATTCAAGGTGGTTACTATCCCATCCTTGCGATAGTTGCTGTTCCTGGTAAGTCATTATATTTGTCTACTAAACCGGGTTGAACTCAATTTCTGCTCATGATGTATAAATTTTGGAAAGTGCAAGTCAATGTCTTCAGTTGCAAACAAAAAATCCTTTCCTTAGAAATTATAACTATCAAACTACTATTTATAAATTACTCACTGATATGTGATAAGGACACAGAATGTTCTCATACTCCATAATCCATTTTGTCCTTCACGGATTTACATCTCCATGTCCTCCCCACTCACCAATCCTATCCAAAACCACCATCATGATATCTCAGTCTCGTCTGCAGTCTCAGTGCAACTTCTGAATGAATCATGATGTTTGCCTTTGTTCAATCTGGATGCAACAGTTTCAAGTACCTTCTAATCACATGTCCATCACTAAATAATTGCTCTTGAGGATGTTTGACGAGTTCCCTGCACGTACAGGAAGACAGTTTATGGTAGTCAAGTCATTGACTCATAATCTAGAGCCACAGAATAATAGTCTGTTGATATCTCATGAAGGAAAGTGGTGGAATTTAAAAGCAACCATTATCATTTGTTATAAAAGCCCATTTGCTTGCCTGACGTCCTTTAGGTAAGTCAATGTGTTAACCTTCCCTAGTCAGATTTCCGTGTGACTTCAGTGATGAACATGTGGGTGTACTGCACCTTTAAACTACCTGACAGCACCAAGTCTTCTGAAAAATATATATAATTTAACATTTGGTCGAACAACTCGATTAACTCATTGTCTTGAGACAAAAACAAATTCAGCCAAACAGTTTAAATTATACCCCAAATGACCCAGCTCCAATCAAGTTTGAATGTAATATATTGATTATCTTAAAAGTCAATGACACAATCCAATAGTTTGGAGGTACAAGACCGTGGAAAATTGAACAGTTGAGAGCAGAGCTGCCAAGCTACCAGCATGCAAAGACTGCCTGAAAAATAGCTCCCTTAAAAGTATATTCATTGATTAGTAACCAGTGAAGCAGAATCCCCCAGAAGAAAAGAAGACAGGACTATGGAGACGAACCGAAAGCTTACTGGTTTTGAGATAAGAAGTTTTATTTTGTAAATCTTAATTAGGAGTCTTATCGGACTCGTATTGTGGAGGTGGGAGGTCAAAGATAGGTTAGAGGAAGATGTTTTAAATATTCGTTCGATTATTATTCTCTGTAATACTTTAAGAAATAAAGTTGTTAATTTTTACTTTAAATAGTTCTTAGACTCTAGAATTATCACACATTACTGCATTGGATAAATCTTTTCTGTGTTGCTAGTTTTAATTAAGCAGGAGAATTTATCCTGTATTGTAACACTACAAACCCCCAGCAATGTGTTTTACTCTTTACTGTCCTGTGGAACAACTTAACCAGCCACTCAGTTTAAGATTGGCGTAACATACTGCCCTGACCAGGGCTGCATACATCCTGTGAGAGAAGAACAAAAGTAAAGATAGCTCCCTTCCTCTACCTGTTTCCCTTATTTGTACAGCTCATTTCTATTCAGGTAGGTGATCATTACATTTTTTAGGTGTATTCGATCTCATTGAAATTCTCCCCGAGTGTGATGCACATCTTCATAGGCAACTCTGGTGCTGGCTTTATTGATGCTGACGTACAGATATAAGGAACTTATAATTTCCATGTCAGTCGTAGTGAATAGAGAAATAATGGCGTTTCATAACACAGGAAGGAAACGGCGATGCCTAAGTGAGAGAAAAGGATTATTGTGATCATCTCTGAGTGTGTTGAGGCAGTATTTGGGGTACTGTGGATAGAATTACTCGCAAGTCTCACCAGACTAATCCCTGGGATGGTGGCAACATGAACAGTAAGTGAAGCTCAGTGAGAGAATAAGGTGATTGCATTGAACATTAAGGGGGATGTACAATCACTTATGATGTTCTAAACAGACACTGTTATGGTGATAAATTCCATAGCTTTTTTTTCACACGGGTTACATGATTCTCGATAGTTTAAGAGCCTCTGAGAACGTTCCACCCAACCACCCCCACTCCCTATTTCGATTCAGAGAGAGAGAGAGAGAGAGGGGTTCAGGCTTTTGGAAAAAATACTCTCCCAACGTTAATACAGTTCAATTGATGCGTAATCCTGCAATGAACGTCCTGCTATCCATAATCCCGACAGCAGCAACACTACCTTCATTATAAAAGAGTTAACTCTTCCCAGCAGCTTCTGACCTACATAGAGCACATGGGAGTGCCTTCTCGGAGATAGAAGATGCCTCCTTGAGACGTTACACAAAATATTTGGTTTCCTTCCTCACTGCCAGTAAACCATGTTAAGGTAGCACACGTTCTACAAACAATGGAACCATGATTAACACCATGGAGCCCCCATCAGTGCAGTCTCGGTTTCATTGGTTTGTCATGTTAGAGTATCAATGACGCCCTCCTGTTTCTGTATAACTATCTCGTGGGGCTGATTAGCCTCCTCCTGGTCTCATGGAACAGGTTTACGGGTCTGGTTGGGCTCTGCCTGTTCCTGTTTAACAGCTCGATGTACTGACAAGACCCCTCCTCTTCCTGGGGAATAGGCAGGTGGATTGAATGGGCTGTCCCTCTTCTTGTTCAATAGTTTCCACGGGCTCAATGGCTTCCACATATCAGTGTTCAACCAGCTTCGATGCTGATTGAGCTCCTCTATTAACTGTGGAAATTGCAGTGGCTGGCAGCGCTGTTACGTGAATGTTACCGACACTTTAACAGCACAAACGGAATGCTGTCCAGGTCTTGCTGCACATGGACACAGGATGGTTCAGGAGCTGAGGGGGCACAAAATCTCTGAATATTGTGTGATCTTCTGACATCATCCCTACTGCAGATCTTATGATGGGGAAAGACATTGATGTAGCAGTTGAAGATGTTTGTGCTGAGGAGGCTAACCTTAGTATCTCCTGCTGAGATATCCCGGAACTGTTAGGGCTGTTGGCCACCGACCACAAACATCTTTCTTTGTGGTCTGAAAGACCCAGACAAGTGGGAGGTTACACCTGATTTCCATTCAGCTCAAATAAGTGGATTGTCCTGATGCCATCCTCAGTCAAATACTGACTTGATATCAAAGCCATTCACTGTTCGCTGAGCCCCTGTGTTCACCTCTCGTTCATATCAATGATGTGACGATGTATGTGTAGGGAATGTTTTCCTCTCACTGCGGGTAATCAATATCAGGAATTATCTGGGCTAGCGACTTATGGGAGCTACATCACTGAAAGTATTTAAGGAGGAGGTAGATGGATTTTTGACCTGTCAGACAGCTAAGGGATGTGAAGAATTGGGCATTGAAAAGGAGTTAATGCCAATAGTGTATCAGCCATGATGGTAGACAATGGCTTGATCGTCCGAATTAGCTGATTCGGTTCCTTATGTCCTCATATTCTGTAATTACAAAGTTAATGGTTGTAATTTTCCTGAACGTTCTGTTATTGAATGTTGCAATCAGACAGACCAAAGTATTTTGTGAGTCATCTCTGGGTGAGATATGGGGTTTGTATTCACAGTGAATCTGGGCCTGTATTATGACCAACAAATAAAGCACAAGTTGCAGAGAGGAGACACTCTGCAATGAGACCAGAGGTGTCTTTCGAACCCAGCCTGGATTTCCAAATAGCATTTTCCAACCCACACTAAACCGTGTGTGTGTGAGACAGTCTTGAGGGACTGAATGAGATGCTGTGTTACTGTGGATCAGGTATTTGGAGCAAGTGGCCTCCAACTGCTCCTTGCAGGAGCTGTGAGTGGTTGGATGGAACATAGGACTGAGCAGCAGGAGTGTGCCATTTGACACTTTGTCACCGCTCCACCATACACAAAGATTATGGGTCATGTGATTGTGGTCTCCCCAGCACTTTTCTGTATGTATACCATTTTCTACATTCACTTTTCTGTCAAATGTCAGCAAGTACAACTTTGAATAAATGTAAACATCCAGGCACCACAAACTTCTGGGGAGGGAATTTCCACTTGGACAGCCCTTTGAAAATTTCTCATTTGTGTTCCAGACAATGTTGGACGGTCACTGTTTCCTTTTCCGTCCCACTTCTCCACTGGTTACACCATCTTAAATGTGACCAGTTTAGTGATGTGGCCAATGATATCGGTCTCAGAGTAGGTCATTTTCTAGAAAAAAAATGTAAGACACAGAACGTGGAACTCATATCAAATGGTAAAATGACAGAGTGCCCCAAATGTTATTCTGCCTTTGAAGTTATTCTGTTCAAATAAGCTGCTGGTTGTGGGATTTCTTTCTGGAACAGTTGGATTTGGCTGAATTCATTTTGTTTCAGGCATATGAGAGTTTCCAATGAATCCTCACAAGGAATCCATCACAAGTGGCAAAGATAACTCAGTGATTTTATAGACTGACACTTTGCTAAGTGGTGGAACAAAGTAAGAGAAAGGGATCAATCGTCTGTTGCTTCTCTGGCTGGGAACAATTTTCTCCCTTTCTGTGTTGAAACGTACAATAATGTCAACTGAACACCTAACTGGACCATGTGTGCTCTCCTAGAACATTCTCTGGAAAACCTGATTATGGATTATATGCAGGAGCATCATTGCTCTTGTTGTACACAATTCCATTTAATCTCAAAAAATGTCCCATCTTTATAATTTGATGACATGCTTACACGTGTCTATGTAATTTGTAAATAGTGGTAGGTGTCTTCATAGTATGTGTATTGATATCAATACATCTTTTTCTTCAAATTTATTCTCTAGCTTTACTCTCCCTGACAAGAGATAGTATGCATCCAGCTGATGCACTATTCTGAAAGTCATGGTGGTTCAATACTATTTCTCAGCTAAGATCGGAACTGATTATCCCCCATAACCAAAGGCCGGCATTCCAGGAATGAGAAAAGGGAAACCTCTTTGAAAATTTCAAAAATAATTATATCCTTTTATTTTAGTGTTAGGGGATCAAAACTGCACACAGTGCATCAGATGTGGTCTTAGCAATGCCCTGTACAGATGCAGTAAAACATTCCTGCAATTAAACCTGATACCTTTTGTCAAAAACAGCATCATTCCACTTACCTTCCAAATCACTTGCTGCATCTGCAGACTGACTTCACATGATTCATGTCCCAGGAACATGGAAACCGCCTGTATCACAGAGTTCTGCAATCTCTTTCCATTTAAATTGATTACCATTATTTTATCCTTCATGCCAAAATACACAATTTACCTTATGTTATTTCTACTGAAGGTTTGGGCACTAACCTTCCCGGTCTATAATCATATTGCAGACTCAGTATCTCAACTTGACGACACAATGAATGACCACCTTGATGTACGAGCTAATTGAGCTCCAAGCCATTCCCTCCCCTTCCTCCAGATCTTTGATACAGATTATTGGTCATTGATAACCCCACAGTGATCTCTGAGGCACTCCATCAGTTAGAGCTTTGCACCCTGAAAGTAAACATTTCTCTCTGCTCTCTATTTCCTTCTAGCGACATATTCCCTGTTCCTGTGTAGCCGTTCAGGCCAGTTAAATAGCCTCGTCCTGGGCTGTGTAATGTACTCAACGATCTGAGTTACGTAATTCCATATTCCTGTGTAATTTCTTCGAGGGGCAGAATGGTCTCCTCCTGTCTCATTGTAACGATCCTGTCTGACGGATTGGAGTGGTCCCCTACCCTGTAACAGCATCGAGGGGTGGATTGAAGCAACAAAACATGGGTTCGGGGCAGCAGTATATCTCTGTAACAGCCTCGTCGGTGGATTGAGGGAACAACACATTGGGTAGGAGCAGCAGTATTTCTCTGTAACGGCACCGTGAGACGGATTGAGGGAACAACGCATTGGGTGGGGACAGCAGTATATCTCTGTAACGGCACCGTGAGATGGATTGAGGGAACAACGCATTGGGTGGGGACAGCAGTATATCTCTGTAACAGCTTCGAGTGGTGGATTGAGGGAACAACTCATGGGGTAGGGGCAGCAGTATATCTCTATAACAGCATCGAGGGTGGATTGAGATAACAACACATTCAGAATGCTCATGGCTGGTCCAATTGTCTCTGATCATCCCTCTCCTCTCTGTTCCCGATAAACATTGACTCTCCTGTCCAGCAAAGATCAGTCGAGCTCAGCCTAGAATATCCTCAAAAACAGAGTCTTCCCTATTCCCTGAGGATGAGGATACCACAGACCGCACGGCACTAAATGCAAAGGGTCATCTTTATTTCATTGTCGGACCCATTACATTAAAACTGTGCTAACCTCACATCAAATCACCACTTCTTTTCATACTTAAGGATATAATAATTATGAATAACCATAAACCATTCTGCCCTCCAAACCTGTCCCACATTCCCACTGACTTTTTCCAGTCAAATATGTATCAAATCCAGCCTCTGCTGCAATCTCAGAAAGTGAATACTTGACAGCATAACACCACATGAGCATGAAAAAAGGAGCAGAATGAGGCCATTCGGCCCATCGAGTCTGATATGCCATTCAATAATTTCTTGTATGTACCACAAACCCATTCTCCTGCCTTCTCCCTAGAATCCTTGATCCATTTAAATACCAAAAACGTGCCGATTTCTGTCTACATCTGTGTACCTATGTATCAGCATCTGTGTTTCTATCTGTGTTTGTGTCTATTTGTGTGCAACTGTATATGTCTCTGTGTGTTGCAATGTGTGTGTATGCCTATCTCCCTTTATGTATTGTGCATGTTAGTATGTTGGGGTGTTTACCAATACGTCTGTGCATTTCAGTGTCTGCATCTCTGTGCAGTGAGGTATCTGCTTTTGGTTGGGAGTGAATGGACTGACGTTGGAACTGGCAGTGGGTTTAAAGTGAGAACTGAATGTTGCTCTTTACTCAGTTGATGGGAAGTGGATGTTTCAGAAGCTCCACATGAGCCATCTTGTTTCTGTCCGGCTCATGCCAGGTTCCTCCCCATATGGCGGGAGAAGGGCGTGTGAGGGAACAGATATCAGGCACAGTACCACCCGGCTTGGCCCTTTCTGTCCCATTCCAGACAGTTTCTCCTGGAACATGAGAAAGGGAGAGAGGGAGGGAGAGTGGAAATTGGTGACCCTGCTGTTAGTGCTGGTGGATGTGGGGCTGGGGGGAATCGTGAGGAGTCCGGAATGAGTCAGTAGACAGTTGTAAATCAATTTAGTATTATTAGTATGGGTGGTATTGCATAGGTGACAGAGAAAGTGAGGAAGAAAGTTGCTGAATTCAATAGTGAGTTTGGAAATGCCTGAGCCTTACTTGGAAATAGAGTGTGAGCCTTGTTCGGGGGTCAGTGCTATAACAGGTATACAGGGAGTGTGAAGGAGCAGATAGAATATGGTGACCCTTATCCTGACAGAGGGGAGAAGGTTATTGACGCTTGTCCTGTATCACAGCGTCAAGGTGACCCTTCCGGAATGTCTTGTCCAAGTCTATCACAAATAACGGCACAGACCATGTCTCTCAGATTCTGTTTAAGGGGAGCTTACAAATAACAAGGAGAAGCAAACATTTATGTATTATATATCGAAACTAAAACAGTTTCAGAAATTCTGAGCGTCATATGCCCTGAAAATTAGACATGCAAATCTCATGGATACTGCAGTCTTATTGGATGGTCTCAAGTTGCATCACAACTGCGTTAACTAAGTGACTGCTCATGCTGTGAAAAATAAATTCCTAAGTGTATATCAAGTGGGTTGAAGAGTATGTATTGAATCAAACTAGAGAGCAAGTTTTTTTCGGATTTGGTGTTGTGTGGTCAAGAGGACTAATCAATGTCCTTGCTCTGAAGCAGCTCTGAAGCAACATTAATATGTTGTATTTTACATGGCGTCTGCATACAATATAGAATGTTTGTACATTTTGGTCAAACATGATGGAAGCATGGAGCCAAGAGGGTCAAGTTTGTTCCAGTGAATTGGGAAAATGCAAAATAACATTCAGTGGGAGATAAGCAATGGTTGTTAGAGTCAGAGAGTCGTATAGGCACTTCGGCTCAAACTGATCCATTCCCACCAAAATGTCAATTCACACTAACCCCATTTCCCAGCCATTGCCCCGCATCCTTCTCATCCTTTCCGATCCTGTATTTGTCAAAATGCATTCTAAATGTTGTGAATGTACCCACCTTAACTACTTCTGCTGGTAGCTCATTCCATATGCGTATCACCCTGTGTGTAAAAAAGTTGCTCCTCAGGTTCCCTTTTATTCTTACCCCTCTGATCTTAAACTGATGCCCTCTGGTCCGTGATTGTCCAATCCCTGGAAATAAAGGCTGAGTGCATTCACTCTATCCATGCCTGTTATGATCTTATACCCTCCAATAAGATCCTCTCTCCATTCTCATACACGCAAAAGTAAAAAGTCCTAGCTTTTCCAATCTCTCCCTATAGCTCAGAGCTTCATCGGTGCTCCGTATTCTGCAGCATAGCTCCCCAAAATTCGCTACTTAGTGCCCTGACTGATGAATGCCAGTGTGCCAAAAGTCTTCTTCATTGCCCTGTCTACCTCTGAAATAACTTTCAGAGAACCATGCACCTGAATTCCAAGGTCCCTCTGTTCCACTACATTCCTTAAGATCCAGCCATTCACCATAAAACTCCGATATTGATTTGAGTTTCTAAAATGCAAGAACTTACACTGATCTGCATTAAAATCCATTGATCATTTCTCGGCCCACTTCCCCAGCTGATCAAGGTACTGCTGTAAGTTCTGAAGTTTCTGATAACCTTTGTCATTCTCCATGTAACCGTCTATTTTATTGTCACCTTCAAACTTACAAATCATGCACGTACATTCTCATGTAAATTATAGATATATGTCATATATAGTGGTGCCAGCGTCGCCCCGATGCATTCCATTAGTTCCAGGCCTCCCGTCTGACAAGCATCCTTCCACTATTACTCTTTGCTTCCTACCTTCAAGCCAATTTTGT
Source organism: Hemiscyllium ocellatum (assembly GCF_020745735.1). Lineage (NCBI taxonomy): Eukaryota > Metazoa > Chordata > Chondrichthyes > Orectolobiformes > Hemiscylliidae > Hemiscyllium > Hemiscyllium ocellatum. Next base: position 384,231 of record NW_026869055.1, read on the forward strand.
ATCCAATTTGGCAGGTCCTCCTCAATTTCATGCGATCTAACCTTCCAGAGCTGCGCACCATGTGGAAGCTTATTAAAGGACTTACTTGAATCCATATAGACTACGCATACCAGCCTGACCTCCTCAACGTTGCTGGTCACTTCGTCAAAGAATTCGAACAAATTTGTGAGCTATGGTGTCCGATGCACAAAGCCGTGCTGACTTTGATGATAGACTTTTGCCAGAAACGTTGATTTTCCTGTTCATCGGATGCTGCTTGCTCTGCTGTGCTTTTCTAGCACCACTCTAATCTTGCTCCGAATCACACCCTGTTTTTCCTAATGCACGTATATCTTATCTCTCAGAACCTTTTCAAGTAAGTTACCTGCTACAGATTTTAGGTTTAGTGGTCCATAGTTCCAAAGTAGCCCTTCTTGAGTAAGGGCACAGCATTCGCAACCCTCCAGTCCTCCGGGACCTCACCTGTTGGCCAGCAATGATGCAACAATATCAGCCAGGGCTCCCGCAATTCCTTCTCTGTCCTCCTGCAGTGTTCCTGAATATATTTCGTCAGGACCAGGAGATTTATAGAAATAATGCAAAGTCTGAATAATATGTCTATTTATTTCAGGTATAAACACCAAAGAAAGGGAAAGTGACACAATGATGTTTAACATAACAAGTTAGAAAACGTATTAATCATAGGAAGTGGCTTCGGAAGAATTTCAGTCATTGTGGAAACCTAAGAATTCTCAGAAATTCACGATCCTGAAACAAGGGCCATGAAATTGACAAGGTAATGAAAAACAGAACATGAATGCTAACAAACATGAACAAAAACACTGCATAAATCTACAATCTGTATTTCAAAGGAAACAAAGTAAAAGCAAGGTCAAATATGGAAATTGGTAATCGGGAGAGGTGAGTTTATTGTGAAAAACAGGGAAATGGCCAAGAAAATAACCAGTTACTTTGCATCTGGCTTCATGGAGGAAGATCCACAAAATCACCCAGTAATACCCAGTGATCATGGAGGGCTTGTGCAACTGAAGACATAAAGTCAACTTATATCAGTAACAAGGTGGTATTTGAGAATGTAACTGGATTGAGCATTGCTAAGTCTGACAAACCTAATGTACTTCATATTAAAATGTCTGACATAAATCGGCAATAGAAATATTAATTTCACTGTCGATGACTGTGTTTCATTTTCCTGTGCATTCTGCACAGGCTGGAAGCCATTGTGGATAAATGGAAGTTAGCAAACGTGGTCCAAGCACTATAGATTAATGGAAGGAATCCAAGCATCTATAAAGGGAAGAAGACATAGTTTGGAGAACTGCCGAACAATTAACTTGACAACTGCAAGTTGGAAACTGTTGGAATCTATTATACAGCATGTGATATTGGATATTTAGGAATTAACAGCAACAATGGAGAAAATCCATATGTATTTCTGACAGATGTCTAACTCGATGTGCTATTAGTTTTTAGACCCCATCAACCACCCTCTGAGAAAAGGAACAGGAAGTGACTTCGCCACAGGAAATAGCATCACCAACACAAAGAAATCCAAACATATAAATGGAAAGCAGGAATTTTAAGGATTGTTTCGCATGAGGTCCACTGAAGATGTTACCTAGTAAGATAACGAAACGTCTGGAAATGTAGCGAGCAAACCTACATCCATTGTGTAAAGTGTTGGTGACCCAATCTGAGAAAGAATATACTGACCACAAAAAAGTGCAATGGACATTGTCCAGATTAATCCCTCAGATGGCGAGATTGCCTGATGAGGAAACTCGGCCTGTGTTATTTCGAGTTTGAAAGAATGAGAGGAGGGTCACAATGAAACTTGGAAACTTCACAAAACATATGCCAAGTTGGAAATAAACAGGCCGTTTCCCTGGCTGTCAGTTTCACATTCAAGGCAAATAATTGCAGTTTAAGGGACAGACCATTTAAGACCACAATAATGAGGAAATTCTTCACTTGGTAAGAACTGCCTAAAACAGGGGCAGAGAAACCTGCTGGTAGGGCAAGATTAGGGAGAATCCCCAGATATTCTGCAAGTGTGTCAAGCCGAAAAGAATAACAAACAAAAAGGTCGGAGTCATTCGTGACTTGCCAAGTTGCATCCAAATCACCTTACTGTTAGGAGGCAGAGGGGTAGTGGTTGAAGGCTGTTAGTGTGACTGAGACTGGTATCCAATGGTGTATCACAGGGATCAGTGCTGTGTCCCTTATTATTTGTGATACGGAGGTGTTAGTGTTGGACTGAGGTGGACAAACTTAAAAATCACATCACACCAGGTGATAGTTCAGCAGGTGTATTCAGAGGCACGAGATTTCAAAGCGCAAAACTACCTGATGAAGAAGCAGCTCTTCAAAGCTAGTGCCTCCGAATAAACTTGTTGGAGTATAACCTGGTGTTGTGTCATCTTTAACCTGATTATTTGTGGTATTCATAAATGATGCAGCTGTGAATATAGACAGGGGTGGCGGGAGAGTGACAACTAAGTTTGTGTTTTATACAAAGATTGGCCGGGTGGTTGGCAGTGAGGAGGAATGTCTTATGTTACAGGAAGATACAGATGGAATGGTCAGATGGGTGGATCAATGGCAGATGGAATGTAACCCTGATAAATGTGAAATGATGCACTTTGGAAGAAGGAACTGGACAGGGGAGAACTCAATGAATGGCAGGAGGCTTGGAAGATAAAGCAAGGATCGGGGTTTGGGCCCCAGCTATTCCCAATACAATCATATATTTGATTGAGTGGATCAAACACAAGATTTTCAAGTTTGCAGATGGCACTAAACAATATCATAATGTGAGTGGGTGAGCAGGATGTCAAAATGCTTCAAGGTGATTGAGACAAGTGATGTGTATGGGCAAATACGTGGCACATGAGGAGCAATGGGGAGGGGAGGCGTGGGATATGTGATATGTGATATTGTGACCTTTGATGGGAAAACCAGAACTGGAGCCTATCATTTGAAAGGGCATTGTTTGAAAAATGTTGATCTATAAAGGAACTTAAGCTGCATTTTTTTCTTCTGTGCAGCCCTCCAAGGTCAGTGTAGGACAATGAGATCTGAATCATGAAGTCAATACTGGTAATGGCATTGGCACGCTGACCAGTGTATACAGACACAACAAGTGGGAAGCTGTAACATTGAAAAATGATCTGGATCTCCCTGTACACCAGTCACTGAAAGCAATATTGCAGGAGCAGAAAGCAGATAGGCAGATAAATCGTGTATTCACCTTCATTTCAGGGGGATTTGAATACAGGAATAAGGGTGTTTTACTGCAGCTGTACAGGGCGTTGGTGAGACCTCATCAAAAACACTGTGCAGTATTATGTACAGTTTTGGTCTCCTTACCTCATAAAGGACAAACCTGACATTGAGGGAGAGCAGCGAAGATGACCCGACTGATTGCTGTTATGGGAGCAGAATCTGGGGCGGCTGGGCCTGAATTCCATGGGCTTTAGGAAACTGAGTGGAGATATCAATGAAATATATAAAACTCTGTCAGGACAAGACAGATTCAAAGCAGGGGTGACAATTCCCCTGGCTGGGACATCAAAACAAGGGGCCACAGTATTATGTACAGACAGACCACTCTGCATTGAGATGAGAATAAATGTCTGCACTCAGAGACTGCTGAACCTGTGGAAACCAAGGCACTGAATATAAAAAATGGATTTCTGGAAACTAAAGGGATAGGAAGAGAGCAGAGTATGGTATGAAGATAGAGGATCAGATATCATTACAGGTTGCTCTCCAATAACGTGGTAGCTGTGTTCCTGTGCATCACTGTGTTGCAGAAAATCATACAATATTACTAATGTGGTCTATTGGGAAAAGGGAATAATGGGCGAACCGCAAAATATCAGTAAAAAACAAAATTAAAGTTTGTCTAACACACACACTTGCACAGTCTAATTCAACCTTTCAATCATAAAAGGTAATGAAATAGTGCTGTAAATGCAACACTTTCACAATGCAGTCACTGGCTACATCCCTGTACCTTTCACCAAATTCTTCACCAGAAAGCGCACAGGGCTGAATGGCCACGTGATGCTAACTTGGAATTCCATTTCTCCTCAAGATTCTCCCCCGGTTTGAAATAAAATTCCTTCTAATTGAAGAGAACACTTCCCCGTTTCGGGCTCAGGTTCAAGACTTTGCAGAGCGGATTGCATTCCTGTTTTAGCTGAACACTCAGAGGGTGCATTTTGCAGACAGAGGATCCTGAAGCTGGGTTTTGTTGTTGAGCTGGTGCCTGGCAAGGAATCGTGTCACAGTGAGCGGGAGCTCACTTTATAGAAAAAAAGGTGCACAATTCACAAATCGCATTGCAGTCAATCACGCTTAATAAACCCGCATTATCAGAGAACTGCTTTTATACTGAATTGAGGAGCAAGATTGATGGACTGAAGGACTACAACAGTTCTTATTTTATATTTCACAATGTTTAAACATATTATTGGATATGAACACTGTGTCGGGAAAACTGCATTGAGGAGATTTTCTCAAGAACTAGAATGGGGAAGGCTCAATGTGTTGAATGGTCTACTGCTTTCCCAATGTTTCCGTGCAGTCTGTGGGAAAGCTGTGTAAATGTTGTCACAATCTCTCAGATGTTAAGAAGGAGGTCTCTGCAGGGTCAACAGGACTGTGATTCCCGTTCCCTTTTCTGATATCGAGGCTGGTACGGGATATTCTGTCTGGTTTTATCCTTTAAGACCTTGGAGCAGTGTGATACAATTGAGTGTCTTGCTTGGCCGTGTCAGGGACCATTGAAGACTTTATCACATGGCTCTGTGTCTGGAGTTATTTTTAGGCCAGACCAGGAAAACACGGGAGATTCACTTCCTGCAAGTACATTGGGAAGGAGATCGATGTTTACAATCAACATTGGATACAAGGTCACTGTTACCATCACCGGATTCTAGATCTTGATATTTTATTTTCTTTTTAACTTCCACCAGCTGCCCAGAGCATTATCCTGTATTGGTTTAATAATCCAGTGACATTTCCACAACAGCACTATGTCCACATAGGAACCCATCGAAAATCACACTGAGCGGGTTATTTCTGTGCTGCTTGACAGCTCTGTCAAAATGAACTCCGATCAAATTGATTATCGTGAAGGGACTGAGGGGATGTTAAATGGTCAGAACGTAATTATTCACCTATTAGACGACTGAATATAGTTGAGTAATTTTCCACATTGCCAGGGAGTTGTCAGAGTTGGAGCTGGAATGAAACCCTTCCCCAGGGACACGGCTTGTCGTGTAGCACAAGTCTTCAGTCCTATTGCAGGAACGGGGTCAGGGCGCATTGCCTTTGTCGTATCTATTGTGTTCAGCTGTTTCTTCATGTCACAGGCAGCAAATCGAATTGGTTGAACACTGCCATCTGTGATGCTGTGGACATCATGGCGAGGGTGAGGTGGATCATCCATTCAACACTTTTGGCTGTGGATGGTGCAGATACTACATCCTTGTCTTTTTCACTAATGTGCACGGCTGTTCCATTATTTAGGATGGGGATATTTCTGGTGTCCTCTCCTCCAGTAAGTTGTTTAGTAGTACACCGACATTTATGTCTGGATGTGGCAGCACTGCAGAGCTTAGATCTGATCTGTTGGTCTTGGGATCATTTCGTCCTCTCTGTCAGATGTTAGTTCTGCTGTTTGGAATGAAACCACACAAGCACCATAGGTTTGATGGTTTGTCATCAGCTTTAGGTACACATTGTTCTGACATTGGCATGTTCACCCACACTCATCACTGAACCATCACTCGGCTTGGTCGTTATTGTAGACTGATGGAATATCCTGGGGAAAATGTTGCAGATTACGTTTGAATACAATCCTGCTTCTGTTGCAGCTGTTGTCTACAGCATGACATGAAAACCCAGTTTGGGCTGCAATATCTGCAATTCAATTCTACTGTCTGTCCCCCAGTTAACATCGAGACCCATTCACAGATCAGCCGTGTACTCAGTGACCACACCTTGTTTCTGATGCGGTAATACTTCCATTTTCATATTCTCATTCTGCTGAGGGTTCTCCTTGGTGTCCTGCTTTCAATTTGTTATATGATTCAAACTCTTTAACATAATCATCTGAATCTTTTCCTTGCTCGTTGTACCATCTTCTGCGTATGCATTGAATGTGTTTCCCTCTGGTTTTCACCCTGACCATGATTAAGAACTCTGTGCTGTCAGTGATGCCAGCCTTATGCAGTTTCTGAGCGAATGAATGTGTGCACTTTGCATTATCGTTCAGTTCCCAGTGCACGGCGCTCTGTGTTGGATAGGGCATTTGAGCAGCTTTCACACATGTCATTGGAACTTGTTCAAAAACAAATTGCTGCAGAAACAAAGCAGGTCTGACGGCATACTTTGTAGTGAATGTAGATTTAATCTTTCGGGTCCAGTGACCCTCTACAAAGCTCGCAGTATCTCCAGCAATTTTTGTATTTACTTCGAGCATCTATAGTTATTTGTTTAATTGAAAATTTGTGCTGTGCCTATTCGTTTCTGAAGAAACCCGCAGATCTGGCAGAATCTGCAGAGACAGAGAAACAGAGTTAGCGTTACAACTCCAATGTGAATTGTTCAGAACTGACAAGAATTGGAAATTGGGCGTTTTAATCCCTTGCCAGAGATGGGGGTTGGGTGACTTGGAAAAGAGGGTGTGGAAAAAGATAAACGGGCTATTAGCAGTAGTGAACGAGAAGATGATGCAAAATGGGTTTAAATTAAGGTATGAATGGGGGAAAGGGGTTCTGTCTCACTGAGTGTAAGATAAAGAATACACAAACACACAAGGAGGAAGAATGTTGATCTTCTGGTGTTAAATAAATCTAGATCTATACGTTTTCACAGTATACATCATCACTGCCTTCACACTATGGAATTCAGGTGCTTGACCTCTTATTGGCACTAGTAAGAGTTTCATGTAACATAGAGCAAAACTAACAGTATGAAGTTTAGGCTGTTTTTTACACCTGTCATTTTTAATATTCTTTCAAATTTGCAGTGCTTATCGTTAAACATTTGATCTTGAAGTTAGTATCAGATGGAATGTACGAAGTTGAGGGTGGCAGTCTAGAAATTTATAATATCATGGGAGGCATGGATAGAGTGAACAGCGAAGGTCTTTTCTGCAGGATCGGGGAGTTCAAACACTGATGCATAGCTTTAAGGTGAAAGGGAGGAAACTTGAAAGAGACATTTTTTTTACACAGAGGGAATGTATGTATGTATGGAATGAGCTGCCACAGGAACAGTGGTAGATACAAGTACAGCTACAGTATTTCAAAGACATTTGGACAAACATATGAATGGGAAACGTTTAGAGGCATATGGGCCAAGTGCAAGTAGATGGGATTAGTTTAATTTAGAAAACCTGGTCAGCATGGACAACTTAGACCAAATGGTTTATTTGTGCACGCTATGACTGTATGATTCTAGAAAGCGAGGAAAATGTACGAAAAGATATGATGTAATAAATTGGCAAGAAATTTAAAAACAAGCACCGTGAGCTTTTCCGTCGACATATAAAAAGCTTGAAGATGTGTGTGTGAGCTGAAGCAGAAGTGAAGTGAGGAAAGTACATTGAGGACATTAGGAGGGTGTGACTGGAGAACTGGCCATAGGGAACAGGCAATAATTTACACCAGTATTTTAAATCACTCCTCATGGGGAAAGTACCGTAAGCATATCAATGGTATCGAGAAAGTGGTAATAGGAGGGAGGGTCTTGAACTGTCTCTAACGAAAGGAACAAGGTTTTTATCTAACAGACAAGAATAAGGATAGGCAGGTCCGCAGCATTTCATAGTTAATTTCAAAATAAGTGGTTACTGCGTGAAATATTCTATAAATCTCTGGATTGCAGGAGTGTTCCAGAGAAACTGGAGAACCTCCAATGTGGCGCCTGTCTTCAAGAAATGAATGAGACAGAAAGTGAGAACCATTTAGCCTAACCATTATTGCTGGGAATCTGCTCGAGCCTGTTATTAAGGAAGGAATTGCAGGGCATTTAGAAAAGCTTACTGCAGAATTATCACGGTTTTGTGAAGGGGAAACTATTTTTGTTCTGTAAAATCATACAAGTTCTTTTTTGGAGATCCCTAAGAATGTCAAGATTTGAGTCATGTTGGAAAAGCACAGCATGTCAGGCAGCATCCACGGAGCAGGAAAATCAATGTTTCGGGCAGGAACCCTACATCAGGAATCCCTGAGAAAGTGACAAGCAGATTTGATAAAGGGAACTGGTGAACATGAGGCTTTCCAGAGATTCTTCATAAGGTATCACAAAATAAACGTACTGACACAAGGCAGAGGCTCGTAGTATGATGAATAATATATTAGCATGGGATGATGGTTGCTTAACACAGAGAAATCGGAGAGTTAGGATTAATGGATTTTTATGAAAAAGACGTATTAACTGGGTTGGCACAAATATCAGGCCGATGGCATCAGTTATTTACAATCTACACTGATAGCCTGACGGCGGGAGCTGAGTGTAATATACATCCGAGTTTGGAGATGACACTGAGAACCAAAATGCAGGCTGCTATTTAATGAAGAGGACTCCCAAAAGAGGAGCAGTACAAAGGGATTGGAGTCTTCCTGTGTATGAAACGTAATGTCAGCATGCTGATGCAGCAAGTAACTAGGTTGTTTCATGAGGCAGCTTCCTGGGATGGGAGGGTTGAATTATTGAATACATTTAAAATGGTGAGGCGATTATTCATTGTGATTGAAATGAATGAGGGTGATATTACTGAAATGTACAAGATGCAGAGGGGGCTTGACAAGGTAGATGCTGAGAAGGTGTTTCCCCTGAGTCTCGAACTCAAGGCGGTAGATACCGAATAAGGAACATCGATTTCAATTTGAGGTGAAAAAATGATGTATTCTCTCAGAAGGTAGTGAATGTCTGGAAGTCCCTAACCCAGAGATTTGGGTAGGAAAGTGGAGTTGAGCCCGGAAGTAGATCAGCCATGTTCTTATTGAATGAGAGTTCAGGCTTGAGGCGGCGAACAGCTGACTCATGTTCCTACTTCTTACGTTTTTATGCTATGCTTTTGGAAATTAATTGTTTATTTTCCTGGAAGTCGTGTTGTACAATGTTGCATTCGGGAGAGGAGAAAATTGGCCTGAGGTAACCCTGGATGGGGTATGGGAACGGCATTCAGAGCAATTCTAGAGCAGAAGTTACAGAGGGGGGAAGCCTGGAAAAAGGGATTGCGGCTGGGGGTCACTTCCTGACCAAGCCTGGAATTTCCAAGTGCATTTCCGAAACTACACCTAACCATTGGCGTGGCCTCGATCTGCCTGTGTGTAGCAGGTCTGAAGGGCTGAATGGAACATCAGAACATAAGGCTGAGGGACACGAGTGGGCCATTCGGCCCTTTGACACTACTCCACCAGTAAATAAGGTCATGGGTCATCTCATTGTGATCCCAGCTGCACTTTTCTCCCAATGCACCATTATTGCTGATTCACCTGTCTATGGGTAATCAGATGAAGCCAGCCTCGATATAATATAAAGATTCCCCAAACTTCTGGGAAAGGGAATTCCCACTTGAATGAAATCCCACTTTGTAAATTTTTCCTCACTCCGTTTCTGACTGTGGTTGGAGGGTGTCACTGCTTCCTTTTCTAGTCTCACTCCTCCACTGCTCACAATAAATTTTAAATGTAACCAGCTTGGTGATATGACTGATGATAAAGGTCTCAGACTGGGTCAGGTTTAGTGATAGGAACAAGTCAGGCAGATTTCTTTCATCAGCCGCAGGTAACTAATAGGGCTAACGGAGTAGCATGTTAGATTTGTGGTTAGCACTGCTGCCTCATATCAGCAAGGAGCTGAGCTCAATTCCAACCTCGTCTGACTCTCTATGTGGAGTTTGAACATTCTTCCCGTGTCTGTGTGGGTTTCTTCCCAGTTCGCCTGTTTCCTCTCACAGTTCAAAGATATACAGCTTAGTTTGATTGGCCATGCTAAATTACCCAGAGTGACCAGGGATGTGTAGGTTAAGTGGGTTAGTCATGGGAAATGCAGGGTTACATAGTAAGGGTAGTGGGACAGGTCTGGTAGGATACTGTTCGGTGGGTTGGTGTGGACTCGATGAGTCGAATGTCCTGCTTCCACACTGTAGGGTTTCAATGACAACGGCATCAAGTTTGGGTTATTAACTCCCACTCCGTATATAACTGATCCACTCGCCTCAAGGCTTTGTATATTTCAGTAAGATCAGCTCTCATTCCAAGGGTAACCTGTTAAAGTCCTCATAATATCAACACTTCATACATGGAATAAATTAAGTGAAACACCTCTAAACTGCTTCCAATATTACTATATCCTTTCTCAGATAAGAATGCAAAAATAAAACTAATCTCACACACCGATGAGTCAGTTTATTTTTGTTTTCTCAGGGTGTAGTGAACCTTTGGAACACTCTTCCCTGCAGACCATTCGAGGCAGAGACATTGAATATTTTTGAGGCCAGGTTCACGAATCACAAAGGAGTCAAGGATTATCGAGGAGTGGGCAGCAATGTGCAGTGTTGGGGAAAAAGTAGACAGTGGTACCGAATGACACGGCTCCGGAATATCCAGGAATTAAAAGAAATGATAACATCGATAAAGTTTTAAGGGGGAAACAAGATGGCAGCGATCTGAAAGGTCTGCTTTGCAGATCTCTGCATCACAGTAATGCTCTACCCCACCCCACCACAGTCATTTACTTACAATTCAACACTAAAGGAGCTATAGAATCGTGACTAATCCCATTTTGTCAAATGGAAATAACAAAATACAGGAAAGGATCGAATAAGTCCCAACACGCAGCGAACCCGTCAGAAGGTTTCAGCATGCCTGTGGCCGCACCTGTAACCCCTCTGCTCGTTCAATGGACCCAATTACTCGCCAGGCCTTGGTCACCGAGTTCACTAAGTTACCTGAAATGATTGAAGCCAAGACTGAAATAAAATTCAGCAGGAGGATAGAACCATTCTCAGCAGTGCTCCAAAAACATAAGCAGCAACTTGAAAGCATTGGAAACAGAACAGATGAGGTCGAGCGCCAAACTGCAGGGGCAGAGACTGTGATCGATTCCTGTCAGGAGCGGATCCTCACCTTTGAAAAACAGGTCCGTACCTTAACTGAACAAGGTGACGTCCTCGGAACAGGGGCAGGATGAAGAACATTCATATCATCGGTCTGCTGGACCGATAAAGGTAATCAGCCAGTGAGATTTTTTCGAGAACTGGCTGCAGTGATTCCTCCACTTTGAAGCTGAAGAGAGACGGATGAAGAGTGAGACAGTTCATCGGGTTACGGTGCGCAGGTCAAGCTCAGACCAACGCCCTCACCCTGTCCTTGTGCGATTACATAGTTGCAGGGACAAACAAAGACTTATGGAAGCTTCCAGAACACAGGGAAAAGACCCGACGAGGGCTCCAGGATTATGTTCTTCCAGGTCTTTTCAGTGGCAGTGATTCATAAAAGAAAATCTTTTGATGATATCAAGAGAAGATTAAGAGAACTTGAGATTCAGTATTCCTTAATGAACTCAGCGGTGCTCCGTATGCTTTCAATAGATCCACGCACTGGTGGATCTTTCAATAGATCCACTGACTCTCCAGTGGATGTGAAAACTTTGTGGACACTTTAAAGTAGGCTGGATGCTTTAATGGAAAGCGATAATCTTGTTTATCATTTTTAAAGGAAAGTTTGTTGAAGGTTTCTGGTATTAAGTACTGTTAAATTATAGTCGGGGATGGGTAGAGTACACACTTTTAACTTCTTCATTAGTATTACTATTCTTTTTTCCCTTGCTTAGTTTGTGTGTCGGTTTCGGCTCAAGCTGGAGGGAGGTATGAAGGTGATGCTGATGACTGAATACCTACCTAAGGGCAGTTCAATCCCGATGTTTGTGATTAATTGCCCTGGATGCAGTATTGTTAATGGGGCAGAAGATAAAGATTTGTGACGTGGAAATGCCCCAGTCGGCGGGGGATAAATGCCATTGACACTTTGTATCCTTTTTTTTGTGTTTATATGTATTTAGTTTTGGAACGTTTTGAGAGCTTGTTAGTTGTAGTAGCTTTAGTTTGTATGTCTTTTTAGGCTCTATGATCCTTTTTTCGTTGGTGCTCAGCGATTTGTAATTCGAGTTCTTCCTCTCTGGATTTCAAATATTGTTTCAGTGTGTAATGGCTAATGTCGTGCTTAAATGGTGTATCTGGAACATTTAGGGGAGCCATTCGCCAGTTAAGAGGGAAAAGGTACTTTCTCGTCTTAAAAAGGAGAGGGTGGATATTGCCGTATTGCAGGAGATGCACTTTGATGACAAGGAACATTTGCCATTACAGCAAGGTGTGTTTCATTGGGTTTATTTCTCGTCTTTTAATAATAGGAATAGGGGAGAAGCCATACTGGTGAGGAAGAATCTTTCTTTTAAATTACTAGATTGTATTAGATACCCACGGGAGGATCATAACCCTCAAAGATATGTGGGGAAGAAAGCGATATTTTGAACGTTTATTGCCCCCTGTCTCACTGCCTTAAATTCATGATAGAAGCATTTTCCAAATTAAGTAATCTTTCTTCGCAGCACATTATCCTAGGAGGAGATTTCAATTGTCTTTTGCACCGACAGTGGACATAATGGCCAAAGGCACCCAGCACCATCTTTCCAATCTAAGCAAATAGTGGACTGTTGTATGGAACTGGGGCTGGTGGATGTATGGAGGCAGATCCACCTCATAGATAGGGATTTTACTTTCTTCTTTAACCCGCAGAAATGCCACATTCGGGTTGATCTCCTCTTCACCCTGCAGCAATCTTCGATTCAGTCTTGTTCTGTACAATTGGGAATATTACCATTTATGACCATGCAGCAGTATACCTATTGGTTAAGATTAACGGCAATATAGCAGGTTCGAGACACTGGCGAATGGATCCCTTTATTCTTAAGGATAGTAAGTAGATTCAGTATTTCTGTAATGAATTCAGATCTTTCTTAGCCATTAATTCAGATTCAACCAGTAACCCATCCATTCTATGGGAAATTGCTAAGGCTTATACCAAAGTAATAATTATTCCTTAGGATGCAGCAGAAGGGGGAGCAGGAACGCTTGCTCCAGGCACGGTTGAAGGCATCCGAGAGGGCATACTGTGATAGACCCTCGGTGGTTAGGCTGCAGAGGATCACAACACTTCGGTCTGCAGTGAATTCCATGCTCACACAGACAGCCAAGAAGGAACTTACTTCTGCAAAACAAAGACTGTTTGAGCATGGTGATAAGCCAGGCAAGTATTTAGCCGACCTTGCGAGGAAAAAGAGAGGCCCACAGCCATTACCTTAATTTGGGAAGGTACTGGAAACCTTACCTGAGATCCAATAAGATTAAAGCAGTATTTCGGAGATTTTTCTCCGAAATATTTTTCTCCGAAACCTTACCTGAGATCCAATAAGATTAAAGCAGTATTTCGGAGATTTTTCTCCGAAATATATCAGACTGAGCATTATGAGGCTAGATGGACAAAAAAGAATCTTTCTTGAAGAATTTGGATCTTCCAGGGGTGACCCCCAAATAAGTGTCTTGCCTTAATTCACCATTGTCAGTGCTGGAGGGTGAAAAGCTGTTACCGGGCGGAAAGGCGCCCGGTCCTGATGGATGTCCACGTGAATTTTATGAGGAATTTATAAACCTATTGTCAGGGTCGATGCTTACCAGTTTAGTCACTCACACAGTCATGACTGCCTCCCACCATCCTTAAGAGAGGCTCATATTTCTCTTATTCTTAAGAAAAGGAAGACACCGAAAGATGGTGCTTCCTATAGGCCCATCTCACTTCTAAATGTTGATTTCAAAATTCTGTCTGAGTCCCTTATATAAAGGATGGAAACTATTTATCGTTCCATTGACAAAGTGTACCAAACCGGCTTATAAAAGACTGCAGATATTCCAACAATGTTAGATTATTCAATATGATCCAAGTGTGTCAACAGCAAATTATAAAGGTAATAATGATCTCTTTAGATGCAGAGAAGGCGTTTGCTTGGGTTGAATAGCTGTATCTCTTCTATACGTTAGAATGATTTACCTCGGCAAAGTTTTTGTAAAGTGGGTGAGGGTCCTTGAAAGTGATCCTCTGTGTGCGATCCTGTAAAATTAATATGTCTAGCAGCAGTCGACGAGGTTATCCCCTTTCACCAGTGTTGTTTACGTTGGTGATTGAGCCACTGACGAAGGCCATTTGCAGGGACCCCAACATATCTGCCCCAGAAGTGGGATGGAAGTCACGTAGGATTACATTGTCTGCAGATGACGGTCTTAAATTTTTGGTACCTCACCTCATGCAATGCATACGTTAGTTTGATGCCTTTTTCGGATGTACCTTTGATTTTACAACGTCGGGGGCCATGTCTATGGGCGAACTCAGGAAAATAACTGATGCTGTGGGAGAATCCTGATTTCCTTTTCAATGGTCCCAGGGGGTAATGAGGATGTTCCCTATTTAGGTGTATTCGTTAATGCTATATTTGAACTTATATTTACGTGGGATTTGTCCATTTGTTTGACAAAATTAGACAAGACCTTCGAATATGGGAGCACTTCCAATATCCTGGCTAGGTCAGATAGTTCTTATTAACATGATTTCCCTCCCTTGTTTGCTATACCCCGTGTGAATGCTTTCTTTGATGTTTCCCAGAAAGACATTTAGGAGACTAAATGGATGATGTAGCTCCTTGATTTGTCACCATAAGCGACCACCATAAGTTAACCAAATTACATCGAGACCACAGTTTGAGGGGAGTAAATCTCCCGAATATTAAAAGCTATCAAAAAAGCTCTTCTTTACCCGATGTTAGTGAGGCCTCGGCGTCAATATGGTTAGATATTGAAGCTTCTCAGGCAAAGTGCTCCCTTATTAGTCTGCTATTCATAGACAAAATGAGGACATTTATGGAGTATTGCCATTTCCCAATCAGTATCAATAATTTTAAAGTAGGGAGGGCAATGTGTCCGATTTAGGGCAATACAGCAAAACCTCATTTCTTACCCCAAAACGTGGTGTACCGTGTTTCCGACGGGGGATACTGGATTCCATGTTTAAACTGTGGGCAACTCGTGGGTGTATCTTGCTTTGATGATTTATCTGAGGGAGAAGCAAGGATGTCCTTTGATCAAATATGTCGTAACAATAGACTACCGAGTAGAGATCTCTTCTGTTTTATTTTTTTTATCAGATCAGAGATGTTATTCCAAAGAGAACCACGCTTTTAACAGACCCGTACAGATCCGATACAGAGGGTGCTTAGTGCTAAGAACACACTCTCTGTCAGTACACTTTGTCATTTGTTGGACAGTGGCCCCTCAGACGAGACTTTGTGCCTTTCTGAGGTCTGCAAAGAGAGTTGGGAGTTCAGATCTCTTCGGACACAGGGGACGATATTTGTGAAAATGCAAGAAGTATTTCGAACTGTAAGAATACTGTCGCCATGTAGTTAATGATTCTTCACAGAGTCTATCTGGCCGCAGATCCTCTCTCAAACTTCAAGATGGGAGTATGTCTTAAATACAGAATGTCTATGGGCACACTTACTCATTGCTTGTCGACCTTCCACCAGCGCTATAAGAGCGGTGTGTTCGGTGGGATGGAGAGGATCTTGGGGACGGAATTGAAGATGGCTCAGGTTTCCCTTTTCCTGGGCCTGCCCAGTCTACCTTACTCAGATGTGTATAGGAAAAAGTACTTCAATACCCTCACTCCCTGTGTTTACAAAAATGTTATGTTGTGTTAGGTGTCTGAAAACCCCTGGGTCTATTGCGTTGTCATATCCTCGTCATGGAGCATAGCCCTTTGGAATTTTTTAATGGTATGTTGCACCAGAAAATAGAGGATTTTTACAAGACATGACAGCCCTTTTTGAATTACCAAGATACAGGCTGATCTGCCACACTAATAAGGACTTTTATATAGCTATGACGAACTTGACTAATGAATGTAATGTCCAGAAAGGAAGAAATACGTACAAATGGACGTGTATTAGTTAATGCTCTTGAAGGTTGAGAGCTATAGTTTTGTTGCACTGAGTTCTACTATTCGTTTTTTTTTAATTTTTCTTCAGTCCATTGATTTTCCTTGTTTTTATTTTTATCTACATGCACATAAGTGTAATTGTGTTCATTTGCATTGCTTTTTGAGTTGGGTATTATTGGTTCATTGAGCATTAAAACGAGTTTCTCTGAATAAAAATATTTTTGACAGAAATAAAATGTTAACATGGACAGAATAGAGTACCAAAGGACGATTTTATCATTAGTGAGACCACAAATTATGGTTCACGTTAAGGGTCATCACACCTCGGGTGACAGGATGATGTTGAGAGGGCGTCCCATTGTGGCAACCTCTGTCTGTGTGGGGAATTGAACCTGCACTGTTGGCTTTGCTCTGCATCACAAGCCAGCCATCCAGCCAACAGATTGCAAGACTGTGTAACTGCTTTGATAGAAATAGCCAAAGTCAAAGTAAAATATAAACTCTGATAAGAAGGAAAAAAAGTTACAATTCAGATAACGGTCAAGATAATGGCTGATGAAAAATACAGTCTCTGCTGGAAATTATATTTTATAACGAGACAGTTGATTGGATGCTATTTTTGGTTTAATGTAAAAAGGTGACCCAAGCGAAATAACCAGCATTACTAATTGTGGTTAGATATCGATAACTAGAAAATATGAGTACATTTTTGATTGGTCTGTGTGAAGCATTTTTACCATTGTATGAAAGTAAAAAAGCTGATGGAACATATTTTTGGAGGGTTGGTCCCCAAGGGAAATTCCTGCCGAACACATGCTTGAAGAAACCAAGATAAGAAAGTACAGCACATTTGAAGGGTTGAATGGACTCATTATGGATTTTAATTGCATGTGATTAAAAAAAACGCTCTGTTCCTTCACCTAATGTTTTACACACTGGGGCACTGCCATTTTCCTGAAACTGGGAACTATTTGAAACATTATCTGGAACATTCCATAAACACCCTTCTCCAGAGCATACTACAATCTGTGGGGATATTACAAAGGCAAGAGACACGGGGTGGGGGGGCGGGGGGCTGCTGCGTGCAGGAATGAGAGTAGAAGAGCATGAGCCTTGTCGGGTGTTGGTGATGGAAGAGACATACATTCAGTGCGAGGGACGAGAGAGCATGCAATGACCCTTTATCCTCGCAGAGTAGGGAATGTCATCGACGTTTTCCCTGCATTGCTGGGCATTGCTACTGATCGCTGATACTGCACTGAGCTGGGTAATGAGCTGAGACCATGTTCGGTGGGTCTGGTGGTTTGGCCCACTCTGGGAAGAGATGTACTAACCCATCCACCAGGATATCTGTGACCCTGTTGACAAATCGTGGTGTAATTTTCCCTTATCTGCTGTGCTCTGTGTAAACTGTACATGGCAGCTCCAAATTGAGGAAAGCTCAATCGAGTGCCCATTGTCCTTTTAAAGATGGCACCAGTGTCAGGGATCACGGAATTTCCTGGGGCATCCGGCGATGGTGGGTACCTCCAACCATGATGGGTCGGAGAATCGGGCTGGCATTGAATGAGAGGAACACCATGGGGTTGGGTGGGTAGTTAATGAGGTGAGTTCGATAAGATAGCACCAGGAAACTAGCTCAGCCTCATGCAGACAATCCCCCTGTCACACTCAATGAAAATCACTCAAAGATAAATTATTGCTAAATTCAGACGGATGAGTTGAAGACTCTGCTGACCCTACTCACAGTTACAGAGCTGCAGAACAAATCCTCATCCAAAACTCTCCATCATCTGAACTCATACCTATATTCTGTTCACCATCATTCCTGGTAATCCTGTCTTATTTTCCCGGATGCTATCGAAATGTCTATATCACAGCATTCTGAAACCTGTGAACACACCCTTCCATGATACTTTTGCTCAATCTCACCCTCGCAGATTATTCCCAAAACCACTTTCATTTACTGTCATGCACGGAGACAGGCCCTTCAGCCAAAACTGGTCCATACCAACCAAAATGTCCGTCAACGTTCACCCCATTTCCCTGCACTTGTCCCATATCCTTCTCTGCCTTTCCAATTAATATATTGTTCGAACAAAGTGCAGCGAGGTTTTGTGACATCAAGAAAGGCCCAGGAAAGATCTTGCTGAATCTACCATTCATCTCACCCCAGCAATCAGGGTTACAAAGAAACAATTTGACTGGAGGTTATAAACAAGAAGTACAAGCAAACACTGGTGGGAGATGTGTATGGAAGTCAATACTGCAGGGAAAAAATGTGTACGTTCTAAACAGGAAATTAGATATACCAGTGTTTGCAAACAAAACTCAACGGGTCTGGTACCACTTAAAGGAAGAAAGTCGAAAGTTTGGCCCTCGAATAGTACAGCAGGTCAGGGGGCATCCAAGGAGTAGGCAAGTCTATGTTTCGGTCATAAGCCCTTCATCAGGAATTCATTTCAGAATTCACTTCTTCCTAATCCTCTGTAGGAAGAGAGTGAGTCAACATTTTTAATTTGGAGATTCTTCATCAAAACAGCTTTTGTTTTCGATCTCCAGTATATGCAGCTCCTTGTTTTATTTTAGATCATCAATTATGTTGCATGCTGCAGTATTAATGGGCAACTTGATCTGGCAAGAAGGGAAGGGCGAGGGCAGAAGAGCAGGCAATGTGTCAGTCACAGCTTAAGGCCCTGTCATTCAGAATGTGAATTCTGGGTGGAGATAAAGGAGGGCTTGTCGGAAGCACTGCACTGGAATTTGACATCATTTGAACAGATGTGGCAGATCGAGAGAAAGTGGGAGGATACCGTTTCTCTCGCAGCTGGTCAATGAGTGGTACAGTGGCTAGCAATACTGCCTTACAGCACCAATGACCTGGGTTTGATTCCACCTTTTGGTGACTCTCTGTGCGGTGTTTGCACCTTCTCCCTGTGTGTGCGTGAGTTTCCTCTGGGTGTTTGGTTTTCCTCTCGCAGCCAAAAATGTCCAGGTTAGGTTCAGTGACCTCACTAAATTGATCCACAGTATCCAGTGATGTGCAGATTCGGTAGATTGTCCATGGGAAATGTAGAGTTACCGGGGTAACGTATGAGTGTGTTGGTCAGCATGTTATCTGGAGGGTCAGTGTGGACTCGATGGGCCAAATGGCCTGGTTCCACACTCCAGGGCTTCTATAATTTCTATGTAGCTGTCTGTGTTTGAAAAAAATTCCCAGGATCCTACCTATAAGTGCGAACACAATTTGCCTCAACAAAATGTTACACCTTCCGTTTGTCTGACATGAACTCCATCAGCCACTCTTCGGCCATTTAGCCCATCTGATCAGGGTCCTGTTTTACTCTGAGTTAACCATCTTCACTGTCCACTACCTCACCAATTTTGGTGTTATCTGCAAACTCACTA
The DNA here is from genome assembly GCF_020745735.1 of Hemiscyllium ocellatum. Lineage (NCBI taxonomy): Eukaryota > Metazoa > Chordata > Chondrichthyes > Orectolobiformes > Hemiscylliidae > Hemiscyllium > Hemiscyllium ocellatum. Next base: position 403,709 of record NW_026869055.1, read on the forward strand.
ACCATTCCTATTGTATTCATGTCCAAATCATTTATATGAAATGACAAAATGCATTAGAACCTTGTGGCACGCTGCTGGTCACAGGCCTCCAGTCCAAATAACACAGCTCACAAACATTACCTTCGTCTATTACCTTCGAACCAATTACCTCCAACTCTCCCTGTATTCTATGTGATCTCACCATGCTAACCAGTTTACCATGCGGAAACTTTTCGAATGCCTTACTAAAGTCCATATTCCATTCCACAGTTCTATTTCTGTGCCTTCATCAATCTTATTCGTCACTTCTTCAAAACACTAAATCAAATTAGTGAGGCACGATTTCTCATATGCAAAGTCATGTTGACTATCGCTAATCTGAATTTGCATTTACAAACAAGTAAATGCTGTCCCTCTGAATCCCCTCCAACAAGTTACACACCAATGACATCCATCCCACTTGTCTACAGTTTCCTGTTTTTTCCTTCCGAACTGTTCTTAAACAATGGCACAATCTTCCCTGTGTCTGTCCATGATACAAGTATCTCAGCCAGAGACCGAACAATTACTTCTCTAGCTTCCCAATAGATTCCGGGGTACCTGATCAGTTCATTGATCATAGAATAGTGCAGCACAGTACAGGCCCTTGAGCTGTTGATGTTGCGCCGGCAGTTTATCCTACTCTAAGGTCAGACTAACCTTCATTGTACTAAAATCCATGTGCCTAACTAAGAGTCACTTAAAAGGTCAGAGGGAGTTATCCACCTTAATGCATTTTAAAATATCCAGCTCTTCATCTTCTGTAATATGGACAATTTTCTAGGTATCACCATTCATTTCCCAAGTTCTCTACCTTCCATATCCTACTCCACAGTAAATACTGATGCAAAATATTTATTTAATATCTTACCGCTCTCCTGTAGTTCCACACATAGGTCAGTTGCTGATATTTAAGGGGTCCTGTTCTCTCCCTAGTCACTCTTTTGGCCTTAATGTGTTTGTATAATCTCTTGGGATTGTCCCTTACCATATTTTCGAAAGATATCTTATGTCCCCATTTTGCCCTCCTGATTTCCCTCTTGGGTATTAGCCTACTTCCCTGGTACTCCACGATAGATTCACTTGATACCTACTGTCTGTACCTATCATATGCTTCCGCCTTTTCTTGAACAGAGCCTCAATTCTGCTCGCCATGCAGCATTCCCTACACCTACTAACCTTACCCTGCTCATAGACAGGAACATCCTGACGCTAGACTCTGTAACTCATTTGTGAAGGCCACCCACTTTCCTGCCAATAGCTTCTCCAAAGCAGACTTTCAAAGTGACAACATAAAACGTTCAAAGTTGGCCTGACTAAACTTAAAACTTTAAAATATATATTCGAAGTATTCTTCTCCCTAAGTATTTTACAACAAATGGATACTGCATAACAGGCTCAAGAAGCAGAATGGCCTCCTCCTGTCCCTCTGTAACAGACTTGAGAAGCTGAATGGCCTTCCCCTGTCCCTTTGTAATAGGGGCATGGGGACAGAATTACTTCCTCCTGCTCCTGCGCAGCAGTCTCGATGCTCAGAATGACGTCCCAAGGTTATGGAAGAATTTGACAACAGTGCACATAAACCCAGGAGCAACATTATACAAAATCAATGGGCAATAAACATATACACTGGTTTATTGTCTCTGTAAATTAGCCCACCAGTCACCTTATGAAGCTGGTCTTTTATTTTTTTTCACTGTCGCCTTTAATAAACAATACACAATATACACAGTCCTGCAGTGTTCTTGCTCTATTCCCACATACACGGAAGAAACAATAAGAAGATTGAAAGATTAATGGTTCATCCCTAAGCAATACCCATCCATTCCATCCACACCGAGTAAATGTTCCCTTTTATTGGGATATGAAAAGTGATGTCAGGAAGGGGTAAACTTGACCTGTTTGTTCAGTGACTGTGATTAATGTTAGTCTCCATGGCTTGCAATTACCCCAGTGGACGGTTTCCATCTTTTAATGATAAGTGGGCTCCGTTGAATGTGTTATCCCACGGTATGGTGAGAGCATCACCAACAGTGTTAACAGGAATCAGCAGCTCCAGAGAGAAAGGTGGGAGAGATCAGAGTCTGAGCACAAAGTCTGGAATGTTTCAACAATGAATTTGAATCCGAGAACATTAAACTAGAATGTTACTGTCATGGATCATAATCTGAGAACATTTGACTGGAATGTCCCAAGAATGGACAGGAGTTTAAACTTGGATGTTTGGTTTCTTTCTACATATTATGATCGAAGGTCATTATCGTGGCGGATCAAATATGCACTTTACATTATACAATATTTTTATTATCCAATCCTGGCTTTCGCTGGTGTACCTGGTAAGTCTCACTGTTCAGTCATTAATTCTATAAATCATGTTTGACAGTAATACTGTTCTTTCATTCACTCTACCCTCCTTGCCACTGTTACTGTTCCTGATAAGACTCTGAATCCAGATATTCACTTGATATTCACTACTAAATTGTTAAATCACTCTCTCCCTCCTTGCTTCTGGCAGTGTTGCTCATGGGTTGCTATGTTGACTTGCTCAGTTTCAGCTGTGAACCATGATCCGTTGTATCACTGCACTTGCTATGTGATTATTGAAAGCATTTAGGTCACTACCTTTTGTTCTGGTTACAAACTGCATTTCTTCTTCTAACTCCACCTCATCCCGGCCAATATCTGAAGCTGAAATAGACAAATGACAACAATGGTGATCCTTTTGGCCAGGAACCAATTTCTGACACTATACCCTGACCATTCCTAATTGTAACGATTGATAACTCCAGCATATTCTTCACTGGCTCATCCCAGCTGCTATTTGAACCATGAGCTGTGAAATACAGTCTTAAATATGGCATTCGTCTGTTGCTGACACTCACAGCTGCAAACCTGCAGAAACAAATCTGATTCAATATTGCACACCTCATATCTGATATCACACAGGTCTCCCCATCCATCCATCATTCCTGTGCGTACTGATTTATAATCCGTTGGGTCTGGCAATGCCTTTACTTTAATATTCTCAAGCACGTCATTAACAGCTGCCCATGAACTATCTCTCTCTGTCCATTATACGCAGCCCTAACAGTTGGTCACATTTAAATTGATTTCCTCCATGTGTGCACTCTCTTAGAAAATGATTTTCACATCCAACGCAGTCACAGAACCAGACACACACACATGCACACATAAAACCACTTGCCTTGAACTAATGCATGAAGATACAGAGACATTTATTTGTGGGAGCCCATTTACTGTCCCTCACAGTATGGGTGGCAAATTGTCCCGTGTTAGTCAGTTATGTAGTGCAAATGTAGCAGCAAGATACCAGCAGTTTCGTAATACTGCCACGTTGGGCAACTGTTCCAGCTTACTGAGCAATACACTTGCATAGTCTGCACAGCTCCTCATGCTGGGCAGATAGTCCAGTTTACTGAGCAATACACTGGGATAGTCTGCCATGCTGGGTTGTCTACTTGTCCAAGTTTATAGTTTCTGCGTTTGTTCTGTGAGGCAGATTTAGAATTTAGTGGAACAAATTTTGTCAGTTGATCTGGCAATGTATTTATTCAATGTTCTCATTCTTGTGATTTGAACCACCAAGGTCTCACTGCTCCAGATAGACCCACTCCCTTGTTTTTATTTCTCTCATATTTCAACAACATGCTGTTTTTGTCTTAATTGTCCGTTTCTATCTTCAATGTGAATGTCTCTGTCCATCTGTATGTTTCTCTGGCCTTGGTTTTTGGTTGTGTATTGTATCGAATGCTGGCATCACGAAGTTCAGAAATAATGTAATGGTATGTGTCAGGCTATTGTTCACTCCCCGCTGTGTCCCATGTGTTACTCCATGAAAAGGGTGCGTGTGCATGGCAGCTGTTCACTTCCCGGTGTGTCCCAAGTCGTGCTCCTTGTTGTGCAGCAGTGTGTGGGCTGGGCCGTTGTTCACTTGCTGGTGTGTCCCATGTGGTGCTCCATGGACAGCGGGTTGTGTTTCGGGTTGTTGCTCACTTCCCGGTGTGTCCCAAGTTGTGCTCCATATTGGACAGGGAGTTTCAGCATCTTTTACTCATGTCTTTTAAAACGTGTTCTGTGCCTGTCCACTGAACGCCTGTGTTTGTCCCTCTCAGCTGATCACGTGGTCAGAAATACGAGGAGGACCCTGAATTATAATTATAAAGAGTAGCTATCTCACTTTAGTGGAGGGAAGTCTGATTGTCTCCTGTTATTGAACAGTTAGTGGAGGGGCTGGGGATGGTTTGCTGGAGGTTGTGTTGTGAGCTACCTCAGACATTCAGGGAGACCAAGGATTTGGTGACCCAACTGAGGATCGAGCATGGGGACTGTAGTTACAGCATCAGGGTCTGTAACATGAACAACAAATGGAGCAGAGGCTGCAGAGCATAGAAGCTCTGAAACCACGGACTGGGTGTGTGTGGGGACAAGGATCTGCCAAATCTGTCTGTGTCTTAACTTGAGTACAGGCTCTCATTCTCACCCCTAAATATACACACACCCTTTTCGCTCACACACATGGAAACAAACATACACATCCTCTCTCTCTCACTCGCACGCCACCCTCTACCCCCCCCCCCCCGCCCACGCCCACGCACACATACCGCATCTCTCGCACAGACGCACCAATAAATCTGGAGGTGCTAATTTGCGTTTGCAGATTTTAATTTTTGGATAGATTGTATTTTGTTCAAAACAACATTCAATTTGTACGCAGCCAATCAGTGTGGCATTTTATAAAGTCCTGCTTTGGAAATAAAACCAGTATCACTCCAGGGTAATACAAGTCGGACTCCACACAAGACCTTCCATGATTTGTGCAGGGAAGGTCACATCTTAGCAAACATATAGAATTATTTGAGGAATACCAAAGTTGATAGTGGAGAAAGGGTTGTAGATGTCATATACATGGACTTCAGTAAGGCGTTAGATGAGATAGACTGATGGAGAAAGTGAAGTCGCAGGGGTCCGGGGTGTCCTAACTAGATGCATAGAGAACTGGCTGGCCAACAGGAGACAGAGAGTAGTAATAGAAGGAGTTTCTCAAATGGGGAGAACTGTTCTGTGTGGTGTTTCACAGGGATCCGTGCTGAGACCACTCTTTGTTGTGATATACTTACATGATCTGAAGGAAGGTATAGATGGTCTGATTAGCAAGTTTGCAGATGATACTAAGATTGGTAGAGTAGCAGAAAATTGAGGGGACTGTCAGAGAACACAGCAGAATTTAGATAGATTGGAGAGTTTGGTGGAGAAAGGGCAGATGTGGGGAGATGCATTTCGAAAGATCCAATTCGAGAATGAATTATCCAGTAACTGGAAAAAGCCCTGGGAAAATTGATGTACAGAGAGATCTGGGTGTTCAGGTCCATGGCTCGCTGAAAGTGGCAGGTCGATAGAATGATCAAAAAGGCATACAGCATACTTTCCTTCATGCATTCTAACAATTTAGAAGTGGAGAAGTTGGAATCTATTGCGTACAAAGTAGGGCAGGCCATATTACAGTTGTATAGGACATTGGTTCGGCCACATTCAGAATATTCCGGACAGTTCTGGTTGCCACATTACTGAAAGGTTCTGGATGCTTTGGAAAGAGGGCAGAGGATTTTCACCAGAATGTTACTGGAGGATGGAGAGAACGATATATAAAGAGAGGTTTGATGGATTAGGATTATTTTTATTAGAAAGACGGAGGATGAGCGAGGACTTGATTGAGGTTTACAAAATCATGAGAGGTGTAAACATGGTGGCTATCTAGAAGCTTATTATCAGAATGGGGGAGTCAGTTACTAGGGATCTAGAATCCATGATGAAAGGGGAATAATTTATTGGTGATATGCTCGAAAAGTTCTTTGCACAGAGGGTTATCGTTTTGGGATGGCGTGCCAGTGGAGATGGTCGAGGCGGGACGAAAGCGTCATTTAATACGTATCCAGACAGATACGTGAATGCGCAGAGAACAGAGAGATACAGAACCTTAGAAAATAGGCGACAGGTAAAGATAGAGGATCTAGATTGACACAGGCTTGGGGGGTGACGGGCCAGTTCTGTCTGTGATTTTCTTTGTTTGTTATTTGAAATACGGCGAAAAGCTTCTGTTGATACTTGAAAGGAAAATGAAACCAAGATCAAATGTGGCACAGCGAATGGTGGATACGATGACTTATTGTAGAGAACAGAAAAAATGACAAGGAGACGAAACAGTGACATTGAGTCGGTCTTCAAAGAGGAAGATCCAGAAAATCTCCCAGAAATACGAGGTCGTCATGGGACCTTTGTAACTAAAGAGTAAAGTCATCATATACAGTTATGAGGTAGTATTTGAAAACAGAAGTGGGATGAGGGATTGAAAATTCCGACAGACCAGATGCAATTCAAACTGAAATTTCAGAGAAAACAGCAATACACGTATTGATTGCAATAGGGACCACTGTAGTTTTCTGTATTCGCTTCAGAAGGTAATAAATGCATTAAAATTTATTAACAAAGGGAAGGAATGGGATAGTGGAGGACATCTGTCCAGTTAGTTGTCATCCACAGTAGGGAATCTGTTGCAACTTATTGTAAGGAAGATCTTATTGGACACTGAGTAAGTAATAGCAAATTTCATGTGAGTTGTTCTGCATTTATGAAAGGGAAGTTATAATTTACAATTTTATTCTTGAAGATATCTCTGTAGATGTAAACAATGGCGAATCAGTGAACGTGGTGCAATCAGATATTCAGGAGGACTTTTAATTAGCACACACAGTAAGTTATCAGAAAACATTAAAGCAAAGTGCATTGGGAGGAACATATGGAAACAGGGGAAGGTAAGCATTAGAGAAACTATTGGAGAACATAAGTAGTGGTAGAAGTTGAAGGTTGTGTACGGTGTGTACGCTGGTGTGCCACAGGTGTCAGTGCTGCGCCCTTTCCCTTTAAAGAGAATCGAATACAG